>NW_027419878.1:0-12808 GCF_009905375.1 Apium graveolens
CGACCAATCCTACCTCTGGTAGTCGACCTAACCATGGTCATCAATTCATCAGTGGTCCTTTATTCATTCTTGTCAGGATCCTCCATGGGATCCTCCTCAACAACTATCCCTTCTAGGACAACATCCTCAACCGCTACATCCTCAATATCAACATCATCCGGTCCTGCATTAGGACACTCTATCGGATCCACAATCCGATCTCCAATTAGTAATAAAACATCATCGTGTTGCTCCTCAACCTCAGGGTTCGGAGTCCCGCTACCATACGATAACGAACTACGCTCTATCACGATATTTATAAGGGTTCCCATAAGGGTTTTAACTGTCAGTACTACGTTAGGTAGCCCGACTATGAACTTGGCAAGAGTTCTTATTATCTTGTGATTATTATCTTACGTCATCATCTCTGAGGTTTATAACGCTTAGCTCTGATACCACTTCTGTAACACCCCCAAATCCGGGGTCGGGGATCCGGGTTGTCACGAGTTCCATTTCCCTTAATAACACCCAATCTTAAACACAATCAACTACTCTGTACTGTGACCCCACAATAAACACACACACCACAGTTATAGTCTCAGAGATGAACATCCAAAAATAATCACAAGTCATTTTATTCCACAATTATATGCCAATACACCTTAAAAGGTTTCTGAATAAATTTACATTTCTTTGCCATTATTACAATTCATAAATATACATAATCTGGTACATCAAAAGTTGAAAGCCTAGCCTATTGGTAGTTCCTACCTCAGCTACAGCGACATCAACGCCTATAGGAAACTGCGGAATGTTTCCTATCCGCTGCGAATTGGGAGCTTGGTCCTGTTCATCTTTCTATCTGATGTTGTGTGATGAAAGAAGAAAGCAAGGGTGAGCAGCAAGCCCACCAAAATAATATGTATAATGATTAACAATATATGAGCCTTCTCATAGTACTCATGAAAGTCTTGGTCAAAAGAAATGAACCAAGTTGATATCTTAATGCGATGAAGTCGCAAAATATTAGTATATATACATATATACTTTTCAAAATCTTGGAAGTCCTCTTCCATGCATAATATACACAAGTTCCAGTTTATAACTGTATAAAAATATCGTTGCAAGGTGATCTCATATATCTAACCTTGTCTCAACGTTTTTCTGAAAATCTTTGTCATCATAAGATAATCATTTACTAGATATAAGTTTAAAAGATGAAGTTACAAGATACTCCAATATACTTATATCTTTTCCAAATACTACTTGAACTACCACCGTTCAAGTTATAATTAATTTCAAAAGTTCATCACACTGATGAGACTACAAGATAAGACTTGAATAGATTCAATCTTTGAAATATTTGAAGGAAATGAAGTTATGATATACTTCATTAAGTCCCGATATATATATATACACCTATATATATACATACGTTTCCTGAAAACCTCTGTCATGTAAAGTATGAACAGAATTGCAATATCCAATAAATTTGGAAAGGAAAGAATTTTGGCATAAACCTGATATCTTGCTGATCAGGCAAAGATACCAATAAGTAACCTTTTCTACTAGTAGATGGACGAATTCCCCACTGGTCATCACCCTGGTCGCAATAGGACCTTATGCTGGACTGCCACTCAGCCACTTATGCATTTGATGGACTCCCACTGAGCCACTTACACTATCATGGACGCCCACTGAGCCCATGTTGCTTATGCCGACTCGATAGATGGACTTACTTCCCGAACGTTGGGTAAGTAATCAATTCATTTACCAAAACTGCAACCTTGTTGCGAATATAAAATACACCACAGAGCCGGATCCCTTAGATTTTTGAGCGAGTATTCAAGTCCCCTTAAAATGGAAGATCTTGAATTTGAAAACAAGTTTTGGGATCCGCTCTACCTTTTAAATTCATTTTGAAGACTCGAAAACATTTTTAAGAATGTTTGGAGTAATACTGATTTATTAAAATAAATCAGTCCGATATGAAAGAAATATCTGAATATTATTATTTAAATAATATTCCCATAAGAATAATTGAGGTAGAAGTTGGAAAACTTATACTTGAATGAATAGCAAATAATCAAAGATATACTTATACGAAAGTAATATCTTTATTTGAATAATCAAAAATAAGTTTGATTATCGACACCTTATTCTTTAATACAATAAAGAATATTATTAAGTAATAAGCGGAGTCATAATACCTCGAATGAATACTATAAATAATATTCATAAAATAAAGGAGTCATACATCCTCAAATGAATATCCAAGTAATATTCAATAATAATATAAACTGAGTCATAAGCCCTCGAATGAATATTCAAATAATATTCAAATAATAAAATAAACTGAGTCATAAGCCCTCGAATGAATACTCAAATTAATATTCAATTAAGTAAAATAAAGGTATCGAATAAACCTTATTCGATCAATAGTTTTAAAAACTATATCATATATATATATATATATATATATATATAATATACTCGGGAACATCGACTCCGGTTTAGAAATATGTTCACCTTTTATCCCCTATACTAAGGGTATACGCAACTACTTGCTTATTTCTAGCATAGGTATTATGCAACTATAAGCATTGAAATCAACAGATAGATAACCAGATTACGAAACAGACATGCATATATACCATATCAGCATGCTCCAATATATCGCAAAATTTGCTAATAACAATCATGCACTATCACAGATAATGCATATACATATATTTACATCACAACAACAGTATACGGGTAGAAAACTTGCCTGAGCGACTGGGGGTTACGAATGGCTCGGGACGAGTCTGGTAACCTATAACAACAAGTAAGTTGGAATTAAACCAAAGTCACTTGTAAATCTATACTTTAACTAACTTAGACTCTAACGCTTGTTTTGCGCTTACTGATTTTCTTAAGTCACTCGAGTACCCTCGGCTCCACCATTTTTAATAAATTAACCATTACGAGTTTTAAGGCGATTCCTTCGCGAGTGTCTTACCAACTGCCTAACACTCTTACCATAATTGTTTCATACATTAATTAACCATTTTTGGTCTTTAACCTATGTTTCAAAGTAAGGCGAGGGGAAATGTTTCGTTCGCGAAACGCCGTTACTTAAAACGGTCGTTTCTCCTAAACTGTACATCGGAATCAAACGAACTACATATCAAAACGAAGCTCGTAACATGAACTACCTAAACATGGCAATGGTAAAATCTAGCAGGGGGTTCTCGGGTCCTAATGTTATGCACAAAAGCAGTCTAAAGAAAATCGGACGTTACGACGGCTATGTTTACGCGATTTCCCAAATTTAAACCATTCAAAAACCATCACAATTCAACCTCAAATCAATCATACAACCAACATCCATACAAACCACATCATAACAGCCCCAACAAATCCATATTAACAATTTATACTTACCCACATGAACTAAAAGCTTTACTTAGGTTCATTAACTAATAACCAAGATTTCCAACTCCAAAAATATCACAAAATCAACCCATCTCTAAACACACAATAATCATGCCTCTCACCAACTAAACTACTCATAACAAGCTTTAAACATGATTACAAACCCATTACACTAACCCATCATCTCAACATTAGGAAATCTAAACAACGAACTTAAAACTAAGATCATGAAGAGTTATACCTTCCTTGAAGCTTTTAATCCATGAAAGATCCTTGGAATGCCCATGGAAGCCTTAATCTAACCTCCTACAAGCTTGTTCTTTCAAAGAAATCAAGAACACAAAAATTAATTTCAAGAAAGTACTATTCACCATCTTCTTCCTTGATTTCTAGAAAAAGATTGGCTTGGAATTAGAAGCTTAAACTTATAGGAAGTATGTAACTTAACTAGGAGAAGCTAGGATAATTATCTTGTAAAATAGCAAGTGGAGGAGCTTGGACTTTTATTTTCCTAAGAAAGAAGCCGAGAGCTTCAATGGAAAAAAGAGGGTTTTATTTTGTTTGGTGAAATGAAATGTTTTTGCTTGGTTGGTTGCTTTTTGATTTGTTTTAGGTTAATTACCTAATTAACCTTGATTTGTGTGGTTATAATTCAACCACACTTCCTTCCCTCCTATGTCATGCTTGTGTCATGCTATGATGTCATCTTTCCCTCCTTGTCCTCTTCTCATTGGTTGGGTGACATCATCCTCTCTAATCCCTTTGATTAACTTCCTAATTGTTTGCCTAATGACCGCTGATCTGTTATACGGTTCGCTTAACTTTCGTTTTCGTTTATCGTTTGAGGGATCATACACGGGGTCTTATTACTTAGGTTCCCTTAACCTTTCTCAATATTATATTCCTTTTTATGATCCTCTCTTATAATCCTTTAATTTAAATCCTTTTATCCTGTTACCTTATACTCAATTCTTTCCGTACCTAGTGGATTTCTGGTAAAAATCAAAGTGTTTCGGAATTGGATTCTGACGATCTTTGCATACACTTATATACCATATAGAGTACTTAATAAAATCTCAGAATATCATATCAGAACCCCTACATAGTGTGGCATGAAAAGTTTTCTCATTCAGCAAAAACACTATTCATAAAGGTTTCAAAAATGTCCAAAAATTGGGGTTATTACATTAAGATTTGGGGATGTCCAGCTTATGTCAAGAAAGTTGACCCAGATAAGCTGGAATCTCGATCCGTAAAATATAGTTTTGTGGGATATCCTAAAGAGACTTTAGGGTATTACTTTTACACCGATCATCGGGTGTTTATCTCCAGACATGCTACCTTCTTGGAAAAGGAGTTTATCCTTGAAGGAAACAGTGGGAGCAAAATTGAACTTGATGAAGTTCAAGAAGCACAAACTACTACGGTTCAAGTGGAAACACCTGTTCAGAATGAACAACCTTCTGTGGAACAACCGATATTCGTAGGTCAGAGAGAGTGTCTCGCCAACCTGAGAGGTATTATGGCCTTTTCATTGAGAATGACAATGAGTTGTCAATCATTGATGAAGACGACCCTAAGATCTATAATGAGACTATGAGTAGTGTTGACTCAGAGAAATGGCAAAGTGCCATGAAATCCGAAATGTAATCTATGTATACCAACCAAGTATGGACTCTGGTTGAAGCGCCTGAAGGTGTTAAGCCTATTGGGTGCAAGTGGGTATATAAGAGAAAGATTGGAGCAGATGGTCAGGTGGCCAGGTGGAGACCTATAAGGCTAGGCTAGTGGCAAAAGGATTTAATCAAAGACAAGCGATTGACTTTGATGAAACCTATTCGCCTGTAGCCCTGTTAAAATCAATTCGGATTTTGCTTGCGATTGCTGCTTACTACGACTATGAGATCTGGCAAATGGACGTGAAAACGGCCTTCCTCAATGGGGAACTTGAGAAGGAAGTGTATATGACACAGCCAGAATGTTTTCTTTCCAAGGGAAATGAACACCTAGTGTGTAAGCTGCTGCAAACCATATATGGTTTAAGGCAAGCTTCTCGTAGATGGAACACCCGTTTTGATGAGACAATCAAAGAGTTTGATTTTATCAAAAACATAGATGAACCATGTGTCTACAAGAAGGTTAGTGGGAGCGCGGTAACATTTCTTGTATTATATGTGGATGGCATACTTCTTATAGGAAATGATATATCGCTGCTGCAATCAGTCAAAGTATGGCTATCAAAGAACTTCACCATGAAGGACTTGGGAGAAGCATCCTACATTCTCGATATGAAGATCTATAGAGATAGATCTAGAAGAATGATAGGTATTACCCAGGGTACATACATCCAGAAAGTGCTTAAAAGGTTTAGCATGGAAAACTCCAAAAGAGGTCTCATACCGATGAGTCATGGAGTGTCCCTTTCCGAAAAAATGTCTCCTAAGACACCTGAGGAAAGAGAGCGTATGAGTAAGATTCCTTATGCTTCAGCAATAGGATCTATCATGTACGCGATGTTGTGTACAAGGCCTGATGTTGCTTATTCAATTAGTGTGATGAGCAGATATCAGTCCAATCCAGGTGAAGACCACTGGAAAGCAGTGAAAAACATCCTTAAGTACTTGCGAAGGACTCAGGACATTTTTCTTGCTTTTGGTGGTGAATCTGAGTTGAAAATAGAGGGTTATACTGACTCTAGTTTTCAATCAGAGAGTGATAGCAAATCCATGTCAGGGTACGTGTTTACTCTAAATGGTGGTGCGATAAGTTGGAAGAGTTCCAAACAGTCGACAACGGCTGACTCCACAGCGGAAGCAGAATATATAGCTGCAAGTGAGGCTGCAAAAGAAGCTGTTTGGATGAGGAAATTTGTTTCTGAGTTGGGAGTTGTTCCTAGCGTTGAAGAGCCTATTGTGTTGTATTGTGATAACACCGCAGTAATAGCACAAGCCAAGGAACCTAGGTCTCATAAAAATTCCAAACATGTCCTGCGGCGCTTTCATCTGATTAGGGAGATTGTTGAAAGAGGAGATGTCAACGTCGAGAGAGTTGACACACATAACAACGTAGCAGACCCACTCACAAAGCCACTTTCTCAGAGTCACTTTGATCATCATAAAGACAGGATGGGTATTAGATACCAGAGTGATTGGCTTTAGTACAAGTGGGAGATTGAAAGAGATATGTCCTAAGTCCAATCATGTATGAGGATTTAGTAATAACTTTTTATGTAATCTGTTTTGATTTCATTGATATTAATAAAAGACTTGTTTTGTTTTTTATTACGGGCTCTATCTATTTAAGTGTTTAAATAAGATATACCATAATTTAGAGTAAAGCTTTCTATGGATTATGATGAGATCATAATAGTGAGACCTAAAAAGATGATAACTCTAAACTTAAATAGTTCCTGGTCATAGGATTACTAACTGGTAATTAATAATCCGCAAAGATCGGTACATACTATGCTTGCTTCATTATGAAGGATGTTTGTTCTCATAGACATTTGTGTGGTGACACTATAGCTAGTATGTAGGTGCTTATTATAGAATAAGTTCACTGAACTTGACTCGCACAGCTGAACAACTGATGGAGTTCACTCACGTGTCAGCAGTTGTTCACATAGTGATAGTTGTACAAGTATCCTTAGACTTGAGGTCATCATAGTCATCTTGTGTACACTGAACTATGCTTTGGTTTAGTTCTTAGTATCCAGGGACAATTATTAGGCTCTACTGGGTATAGGAATTTGTACACGAAGATAGTGTATGATCAATAAAGGATCTACCCCTTCCAGTGAAGGAAGAGAATGTTCAAGGCTGATCCACTTATGCTAGTTCAGGAATCTCTGGCCAGAGTGAATGAAATTAGAAAGGAGTTTCTAATTTACATAGAACTGGGCATAGTAAATGGGAAAGCAAATGATTAAATTAGATAGGCTTGACACAAGTTCCATGCCTTGTATTTAATCGGGACATTGTAGGGTAGAAGGAGTTAATTGTACGGTAACTATTCACTGAATAGGTTCTTGGTATTCTAAGCAGTGAATTCGTATTATCCGGATAGTCGCGATATGCTGAGAAGTATCCCTCACGATGTAGAATAAATATGATTAATTAATTAATCATATTTAATAAATTAGAGAATTTATATAAATAATGATAAAATAGTTTTATTATTATATATTTCTACTACCGGCTTAATATTGAACCTACAGGGTCACACCATAAAAGAGAATGATTTAATGGTGGAGGAATTAATTAATAATGGCTAATAATTATTTATTTATGAAATAAATAATTAATTGGCAAATTTAATAATTGATTAAATGAGATTTAATTGATTATAAATTAATTAAGAAAAGTTCTTAATATTATTAATTAAGAATTTAATTTTTAGAAATTAAATCAAGAGAGAGAATTATTTCTAAAGTGTTTAGAAAAAGGATTAATAATTAAAAGATGTTTTAATTATTAATGTGAATAATAAAGGGTTAATAATAATAATATTTTATGGGAAAATTTCAGCAGAAAATTTTGCCTATAAATATACTATTATATACCCTATTTTTATTCCAACCCAAAAATTTTAGAAAAACCTAATTCTCTCCACCTCCTCCTCCTCCTTAGCATCGTTTTCTCGGTGGATACCGGTGGACTGCTTCACATTTGAGGAGGAGCTGCTAAGGATCTCCGATCGTTGCTTTTGGATCGCTATTAAAGGTTAGTAATCGATTCATATGTTTTAATCACGATTTATATGCTTTTATATATTTCATATGTGTAAAAGTGTTTTACCATGCTTCCGCTGTGATTAAAATCCAACACTAGGATCATATCATCACCATGCTTCTTGTAGAAGAGAGTTTTATCAATAGTACCTCTAGTGAATCCATATTTAATCAAAAATTCTGACAGTGTGTCATACCAAGCTCTAGGTGCTTTTTTTAGTCCATAGAGAACCTTGAGTAACTTGTATACAAAATTTGGAAATTCTGGATCTTCAAAGCCAGGTGGTTGTTGCACATAAACCTCTTCTTCCAACTCACCATTAAGGTTCACATCCATTTGATATACCTTGAAATTTGAATGTGCAGCAAATGCAAGAAAGATCCTTATTGCTTCAAGTCTTGCAACTGGAGCAAAGGTTTCATCATAATCAATTCCTTCCTCCTATGAGTAGTCTTTTGCAATTAACGCTTTGTTTCTAGTGACAATTCCATTTTCATCCATTTTGTTCCTGAACACCCAATTTGTTCCAATTATACTTATGTTCTTTGGTGCAGGAACCAATTTCCAAATTTTGTTTCTTTCAAACTGATTTAACTCTTCTTGCATAGCAGATATCCAATCAGGATCAAGAAGGGCTTCCTCAATTTTTGTTGGCTTAACTTGTAACAGAAAACATGCATGAAGACATTCATTTGCAGTTGCACTTCTAGTCCTCACTCCAGCAGTTGGGTCACCAATAATTCTTCTCTAGTGTGACTTTTATCCCACTTTCTGGTGTGAGTTTGTTGACTTGAGTTTTCTGTGATTTCTTCACCATTGGCATGAATTGCAGAACCTTCCTCTCCTTCTCTCCATGAGTTTGTGCTATCAAATTCAGGTCCATGAGATGAGCTTCCATTCTCATGATTCACTTGTTCAGTTGACTCTTCATATATTCTGTGATTTGTGTTGACTTCAGCTTCATCATCAGAATCACTATCAATGTTGAGATTTTTAAACTTTAGGGCTTCAGCTTCATTTTCATCAAGGCATTCCAAGCCTGGACATTTTGTCATCATCCAAAGTAACATTTGTGCTTTCCATGATCTTCTTTTGTTTAATCACATAGACTTTGTTTACAGTTCTCAACAATGAATATCCTAGAAAAATTGCCTCAAAAACTTGAGAGTCAAATTTTCCACATATTCAGAGTTGTCCTTCAACACATAGCACTTGCTTCCAAACACATGAAGATGCTTCATAGTAGGCTTCCTTTTAGACAAGATTGAGTAGGGTGATTTGCCAAGATTCTTGTTAATGGGATATTTGTTTTGAGTATAGCATAAAGTGTTCACAGCTTCTTCCCAAAAACTAGTTGGCAACTTTACATCTTGCAGCATTTTTCTAGCAGCCTCTACTGGTGTTCTATTCTTTCTCTCAACTACCCCATTTTTCAGAGGTGTTCTAGCAGCTGAGAATTCTTGAAAAATGCCCTTGTCTTTGCAGAATTCAGTTAAGGTTGCATTCCTGAATTCTGTTCCATTATCACTCATCAATCTTTTCACACAACTTTGATCTTCAGCCTGCTTCTCAATCTACTTAATGTGCTCAATTATGATATGTGGAGTCTCATCTTTGGAATGCATAAACTCTACCCATGTGTATCTTGAGTAGTCATCCACCATCACAAGTGCATATCTCTTTCTTGAAATTGACAGGACATTAACTGATCCAAATATGTCCATATGAATAAGTTGCAAATGTGCACTTATAGAATTCACATTTTCACTCTTGTGACTTGATCTTTTCATTTTCCCTTTTTGACAAGCATTATAGACTTCATCTTGAGCAAATTCCATATTAGGCATGTCTCTCACTAACTCATTTTTTATTTAATTATTAATTGCCTTGAAGTTCAAGTGAGTTAGCTTCTTATGACATAGCTTGCTTTGCTCTACAGATGCCTTGGTGTAGAAGCAACAAATTCCATCCTTATTTGCTGATTCCAAGTCTGCAACAAATAAGCTTCCTTTCCTTGCTCCTTTCAGAGCAACTTCACCAGTCTTTTTGTTGATAAAAATGCATTCTCTTTTGTGAAATGAGACCTTGAACCCTTTGTCTGCAAATTGACTAACACTAAGGAGATTCACTTCAAGACCAGCTACCAGTGCTACATCTTTAATGAAAACATTTCCAAAAATTAATTTACCATATCCCATTGTGAAACCTTTGTTGTTGTCTCCAAACGTCACTAATGGGCCATCCTTCTCCTCAAATTATGATAGCTGGGCCATATCACCTGTCATATGTCTTGAGCATCCAGTATCTATGATCCATATGACTTTTTCTTTTTGACCTGCACCCAATGAGGATTAAGTGTGTTTAACAACCCAAGCAGTGTTGGGTACTTTCTTCTTGTTAACAAATTTGATAGAGGTAGAGTTTGATGATTCAGAAAGAATAGAGTTCATTGAATGATGTGCATTGTCCTTTTTAGCTGAAGATTCAATATTGAGTTCCTTAAGATCAACTCTCAGTTTGTGGCAACTTATCATTACTTTCATGTTATAAGGTATGCAATCAAACTTGTCACAGAATGAGGAGGGATCTTCAGTTTTGCTTCATTGTACTTGCATACTCCCATTCCTAGCTTACTAACAACCTTTTTGCAAAGGTGAGTTAGATGATGCACAGAGCCACATTTTTGACATTGTTTTCTTGGAGCATCTGCAACATAAGCAAAATTGTTGCTCTTGTTTATCCCAATCTTTCCATTTCTATTCTTCCTTTTCTTTCTTGCATCTTCAGTTTTTACTTCCTTGACAGGTGTCTTGGAATCTTGGTTGAACATGGGCTTCTTTTCAGCTTTGGAAGTTGGAGTTGTTTCTGCATTTTCTTCTCATTATCTTCATCAGAAATTTCTTGCCTTATGATCAACTCTTCTACACTGAAATCTAATTCACATGCTTTGAAAATAGGTGAACCAACCTTTCTCAGCATAGCTGGGACATCTTCATTTTCAATTGATGTTCCTTTGTCACCTACAGCTTTCTTGTTACTGTTCAAAGCATCATAATCAAGACCAATAGTTCTGTTAGCACATGGCTTGTTCTTCTCATGGCACTGACCAACCAACTCAGATACAATCCTGAATGATTTCAGTTTCACCTCATTCTTTTCAATCTTCTCTCTTAACACACCTTCAATCTCATTGGCACACTTCAGGTTATTTTTCAAATATTCATTTTCTTGCTTGATTGACTCAAGCTCCACAAGCAGTAGATCCATCGTTTGCTTCTCACTCTCAAGCTTCTTATTAGCTTTTGTTAGCCTACTGACTTCCTCGGTAGCTGCTACTAAACTGGTGTGTATATGGAACATCTCCACACTCATCTTTTCCACAGTCTCCTTATTGACTAGTATTTAAATAAATAGTGGTTAGAGTTGGTACCTTTGATTTTGAAGTGGATGCTTCTCCATGCTCAAAAGCCATTAGTGCATAGTTTCCAACGTCTTCATCCTCATCATCAACATATGTTAGATATATTTGAGATGTCATGTCTAATATGTTTCATGTTTAGTTTTCAGATCTTAACTAACAGGAAATATCAGGACTTACTGGATTCAGGACTTACTGGAATCAGCTTACTGGAAGTCAGAACTTCATATCAGGACTTAAGGTTATATCATAACTTAAGTACGGGAGGACTTACAGTTAAGGAAGGAATCTGATTTAAAGTAGAAGATCGAGACTAAAATAAAAGAAGATATGCATGGAAAGAATTAGAAGACTGGAAGACTTGTATAAGATATCTGATTGATATATTTTAGGAGACAGAATTATATTCCATATCAATTAGAAGTTATCTTGAAACTGTGTAGCAAAAGACATGGGAGAAAGTCAAGGATAGTTGCTCTTAAGGCTGAGGAGGAATCTCCTAAAGTTGTCGTCTCAAAGAAGGGCAAAGAAAAGGCTTTCATCATAAAGTCTGATTCAGAGTCATCATATTCTGATGATGATGATTCAGAAACTGAAAGCTTACTAGAAATGGATGCTGATGCAGAGATGATGAAATTGTGTGCTCTTATGGTGAAGGGTATCACAAAGATAGCCTACAGGAAATTCCGAAAGGGAAACAAGTTTTCCAGGAAAGGTGTAAGTGCTGATAAGAAAGGGTTCAGAAAGTCTGAAGGCAAAAGTGCAAAGTCTGACAGAGGAGACAACTTAAATGTCAAATGCTACAATTGTGGTGAAAGAGGCCACATATCTCCTGACTACAAGAAAGGAAAGAGTGATAAAGGCAAGGCACTTGTTACAAATAAGAAAAGCTAGACAGATTCTTCAGATTCTGAAGATGAGGTGAATTATGCCTTGATGGCAAATGCTGATGGCAGCCCTGAAACTGCTAAATTGAAGGTACCTCAAACAACTTATGCTTTTCATACTGATGATGTGACTGAGTTGAGATTATATCTTAAAACCATGTTTATTAGTTACAGAGATCAAACTTTAACATGTGAAAGATTAACTTCTAAAAATCTTGCTTATAAGAAAAAGAATGACTATTTAGAAAAAGAGTTAGTTATGTTCCACCAAACTCAGAAAGAAAGAGATGATGCTTTTTATGTTAGAGATGAAGTGCTAAAATTGAATGAATCTCTAAAAACTGAGTTAGAAAAAGAAAGAAAGATTATCAGGACTT
>NW_027419879.1:0-72103 GCF_009905375.1 Apium graveolens
ACCAAAAATCTGCTACAACACATAATTTTTTATTATTATGATTTTGTGTCACTAATCAATATACAATTTATGTTATATAAATATTTAACACAATAAAATACATATCATATTTCATAATTATTAATTATTATTATTATTATTTTCATTACAAACTTACTCATAGAACTTAACTAAAACTTTCAAATCGAATTCTAAAACACTACTTTCTCTTTATTTAGTTTGACGGAAATGGTTACCGGACAATGGTTGGTTGATGAATATGCTCCTGTCAAACTACTGGTTGACTGCTAAAATAGCAAATCAAATATATTTATTTTTTTCTAAACTTTTTATCATATCACTAAATATATCGATATTGACATTTGCAAGGTTGGATCATTAATAAATATATTTAGAAAAATTGAAACATTAATATGACACAAAACACTAGTAAGAAATACTCGTCAAACTACTAGTTGACTGTTAAAATATCAAACCAAATACATTATTTTTTTCTAAAATATTTATTTTTGGATGAATACGTTTGTGTTATTGTTTGGATGTTTTTTGTTGGGATGTTGCATTGTTTTGGTTCCCGGTGGCTGTAAATACTACCAGGATGGCATGAAATTTACAGAACATTAACATCACAATGGTACATGTAAAACGATGTAAAAAATGTACAAAAGACATCATACAAAATAATATTAAACAAAGAAGAACTAAAAAACCGATGTGAAATAGTCATTTGACATCGGTTCTGGAAAAAAACTCAATGTATTTTAAGTCAAATAACATCGGTTAGAGAAATCGGCTGATGTTAAACAAAAAGATTTAACATCGGTTTCGTGAAGACACCCATGTCTTATTCATCACTTCACATCGAGGGGCTAATTTAACCGATGTCTGATTAAACATTTCACATCGGGCAATTAATATAAATCATTGTCTGATCTAGCATTTCACATCGGTTTGTTCGAAAAAATTTAATAAATGGCTTTTAGAGCTTATATGTTTCATGTTTTAATGGATAAATACCTCATAATATACTCATATTCACCTAGAAATACTGTAATATAAACTGAAATTTGTTACAAAGACAGCACATTTAATCTTAAAACCGATGTATAGTACTTTAATAGACATCAGCTGTTAACCGATGTCAAAGGCTGATGACATTTAACATCACACGCGAAGACATCGGTTCAGATTTTTTTTAACATCGGTTCTGAACCGAAGTCTGATCCCATATTTCTAGTAGTGTTATTGTCGCTATTCCTTGTGTAGATTAGACCGTACTCCAGCGTGCCACTGATATACCTGAGGATTCGCTTTGCAGCCTGTTGATGTAGTACTATTGGCTTCTCCATATATCTGCTTATGATTACCACTGAAAAGGCTATGTCTAGTCTTGTATGGATTGATTAGTATCGCAAACCTCCTACGATACTCTTGAATTCAGTTGTGTCCACGAGCTTTCCTCCTTCATCTTTGGTTATTCGTTCTTTAGGATCCATAGGATATTTAGTTGAATTACACCCCAGCATCCCAGCCTTCTCAAGGATTTTTTTTGCATATGCTGTTTGTTTCAACTCAATGTAATCATTCCCCAGTTCTACTTCTATCCCCAACTATTATGATAACTTTCCTAGGTTTCTCATCTCAAAGCGTGTATTCATCTGTTCCTTGAATTCTTCAATAACAGACACACTCGTACCCGTTACTAGTAAGTCATCGACATAGACCCCCATTAGCAGCATCTCCCCTCCAATTCTCTTTGTGTAGACAGCATGTTCATACGGGCATGGAATGAATCCAAGCTCTTCAAGACATTTACTCAACTTTGCGTACCACGCACGAGGTGCTTGACGCAAACCGTAGAGTGCTTTCACGAGTCTATAAACCAGCTGTTCGTTTCCTTTTTTCACAAAGCCCTCCGGTTCAGTGACATAGACCTCTTCCTGAATTTCTCCGTTTAAGAATGCCCACTTGACATCTAAGTGGTATACTTCCCATGAATTCTTTGCAGCAAGAGCTAAGAGTAGTCTTACTGTCTCTAAACGCGTCACTGGTGCAAACAACTCATCGAAGTCTCTCCCTTGTTGCTGAATATATCCTTTTGCAATGATACGCACTTTGTGCTTCACCACTTGTCCATTTGCATCCTTTTTAACTTTGTAAACCCATTTTAGGCCGATAGCCTTTTTGCCAGCAGGAAGCTCAGTTAGTTTCCAAGTGTGATTTTTTTCGACTGCGCGTCAATCTCATCCTTCATTGCCTGTTGCCAACTGTTTTCTGTAGCAGCCCTACTGTAGCTCGTAGGTTCGACTGTTCCCATCAACATAAGTTCATCATCGTCTAATTCTACTTCTTCAGTGGCGTCGTAGATATCTGTCAATTGTCTGAATTTTCTGGGAGGTTCACTGCTTTCTTCTGTTTCACTGTTTCCTTCTGCATTACTTTCATTACGAGCAGGTGGTGTGTTTGAGTGCTCATGGGTTTTGCTTTGGCCAGACTTTATGCTCCATTCACTAGCATTTGAGTGTCCATCTTGTGTAATTTCTGGACTTCTTACATCCTTATCATCTTCACCCTCGACTGCATTCTTATCCACTCTTGTGTGCAAGTTAACAACAGTGAACGTACCCTGATAGTCACCTCTGGTTGTGTCCAACCTCTCCCAGCTCCACCCTTTCTTTTCTTCAAAAATTACATCACGACTCACATGTACAGTACCGTTCTCAGGATCATATACTCTATACGCCTTTGAACCAGGTTCTTTCCCTAGTTTGATTACCATTTTGCTACGATTACTGAGCTTCGTCACTTGGTTTGCTGGAAGTTTCATGTGTGCTAAGCATCCGAAAATCCTGATGTGCCCCATATCTGGCTTTCTCCCAGTCCATGCCTCGTACGGTGTTACTCTAGATAATGCCCTGGTGGGTAGTCTATTTAAAATATAGACTGAATATCTTACTGCCTCCGCCCAGAATATGGCTGGTAAGCTCTTTTCTTTTAGGAAGCTTCGGGCCATCTCCACAACAGTTCGATTTCTTCTTTCCACCACCCCGTTCTGTTGTGGTGAGTATGGTGCAGTGAGTTGCCTGGTAATGCCTGCTTCTTCATAATAGGCATTAAAAGATTTTGAAGTGAACTCACCTCCCCTGTCTGTTCGAAAGGTTTTGATTTTTGCTTTTGTCCCCTTTTCAACTTTTGCCCTGAACCTTTTGAATGCCTCAAATGCTTCGTCTTTGCTCTTCAGAAAATACACCCACATGACTCTGGTGTAATCATCTACACACAACAGAAAATACCTGTTTCCTGTCACAGTTGGAGGTGTGATTGGTCCACAAAGGTCTCCATTGATGATTTCCAATGCTTCCTTAGCACTGTAGATTACCTGGCCTGGGAACGGCTTTTTTGCTTGTTTTGACATGAGACAGCCGTTGCATACTTCACTCTGTGGGTTTATTTTAGGCATGCCAACTACCATCCTTTCAGCAGACATTAAACTCATAGCTTTAAAGTTCACATGCCCAAGCCGTGCATGCCATAACCAAGATTCTTCATCGACTTTTGACAACATGCAATCTGCAGTTTCACTATCTAGAAGAATTTTATAGAGACGGTTTGTAGAATGTTTTACCTTCATGAGCAGCTTTCCCTTTCCTTCATAAACCCATAGGTACTTGCCTTTTATTATGAATTGATTGCCATCTTCAGCCATCTACCCAAGAGAGTTAATATTACTACATAACGCAGGGATATAGTATACCTTTGTCAGAAGTCTGTCTTCTCCATTCTTGCACCTTAGCCGAATTGTACCTCTTCCTTCAATATGTACCATCGACCCGTCACCAAACCTGACTTGTCCCTTGACACCTTTGTCCAACTCTACAAATTTTGATAACTGACCTGACATATGATTGCTAGCCCTATTGTCGAGGTACCATACGTTTGAGGCTGTCTGATTATTTGTAACCGTCTTGTCCAACTTTGGTGTCACTCTACCTTCGTCAACCAGCAACATCTTTTCAGTTATTAGTAATGCAGGTTCGTCGTCCTGCATTTGTGCCAGGTTGGCCTCTTCCCTTTGCTGGACGTCACGCTTTGATTTCTTGCATTCAGCAGCGTAATGTCCGTAACCCAAGCAGTTGAAACACCGTACTTTGCTCTTGTTTCATGTTCCACGTACAAAGTCTCTTCGTCCCTTTGAGTGTTCATACCCCTCTGATCCACTCCTTCCGTTCTGTTTCAGCCAATCTTCTTGTGTGAGAAGCAGTTGAGTCTCCTTATTCTCCCTTTTTGACCATTCTTTCGCTGTTAGCATCAGCTGTCCTCCACTAGTATCATTCAAGCCCCCTCAGTCTTTCTTCATGTGCCTTCAGAGACCCAACGGTTTCTTCTACAGACATGGTCTCTAGATCTCCAAATTGCTCGATGATGGACGCGATTTGAAGAAATTTGTTGGGCACAGCTCGTAGTAGCTTCTTCACTACATAATCTTCTTTGATTTCTGCTCCCAAAGATCTAATAGTGGTCACCAATATATTGAGCTTCATGTTAAAATCATCAAGTGCGTCTGTGTCTTTCATTCTCAGTGATTCAAACTCGGATTTGAGGGTTTTAATCCTTGCTTTTCTCACACGTTTCGCTCCTAAGCACATAGTTTTGACGGCTTCTCACGCTTCCTTTACTGTCTTTTTCTCTGAAACAGCTAGCAGAATATCCTCCGGAATTCCTTGATAAATGGAAGCCAAAGCCACTTTATCGGTCCTTTCCTCGATCACCGTCGTTGAGCCTGTACTATCTATTGCAGACCACACTTCCTGTGCTTCCATGTATACCTTCATCTTGATCGCCCATGTTGTATAGTTTCCTCTGTTTAGCATAGGATAACTCAGCCCGATCGTCCCCTCCTCCGTTTTTCCAGTTTCCACCATGGCTATCTTTGGCATGTACTTTGGCATAAACAAATGTTACCCGCTCTGATACCAGATTGCGGGATATATCAAGTTTATATTAGTGTTTGTATATAACTGAAAACAAAGAGAAAGTACTTCTGAATGTGCTGATCATTCAATTAAAAGCAATTACAAAGATAAATACACCTGTGAGCAGATGTGATCCTAAAAACAAGGACTTACTTTCCTAAAAGATAGCAGCTTCCTAACGTTTTATTCAACAACTCTCTGCACTATCTCAGCTAATAATATGACCAAGTCACACACTAAAACAAAGAAATAAAATAACATGCAATAATTAAATAAGCACGCTCTTGATTAAAACTAACAAAAATACGTCTTGCTAGGTTAAATATAAAGCTGTTGTCAATGCAGCAACTGCAAATTTGTGAATTAAAAATTTACCCTTGGTGTTCCACTCTTATAACCACCCCAGATTGTTTATGCACTGATGCTGTATTTTTAAGTTCAAATCCAATCTTTCAATCAATCTCGTATAAAGCATATTTATGTAGACTTTTATTCGTAAACGTGTCTGTCATGGAATGTTTCATGTGAAACATGTAGATACCAAAGATCAAAAGGATGACATCCTCACCAAACATGAGTCAATCAAGTCCTATCTTGAAAGGATAATAGATAATTATGCTACACCATTTAATCATGGACTATTATGCACATTATAATGATAATGATAGTAATGTTAAGCAGGTATGTGGGGATGATATTAATGTTAAGCCGGAAAATGGTTAAGCAGTAAGGTAAGTAAAAAAAGGTGGGGATAATATAGATAACTAATAACTACGTTGTACCATTTAAATCATGCACTATTATACGTACTGTAATGATGTTATTATCATGGCATAAAGTAGTTAGGCAAAGTAGTGGGATAGTTCAACAATTAATAGCTTAGACTTCTATATCATCTCTGTCATGTGTAATAGATCTGCTAATGTTATACTTGTTGGAGTTTTTAATCTAAACATAGTTAGTATTTTTAATTAGCTGCTTTTTAGTCATTATCGTCAGTTTGTCCTGGTAATATGGCAGCAGAATCATTTTAGGAGATTTGATTTGATATCAAATGTGTGGAGTGAAATAAGGAGTCTGTTAGTTGTAGTGTGCGAGATTTTAGCATCCATTTGGGACTGAGGCTCGCTTATATATTTTGCATTGCATCTTGTTTCTATGTATCTCTTTATATAAAAAGTTCTGCAGTTTTCTCTATCATATAGTTTTTCATCTCTCAAGTATATCTTATTGTATAAAAGGCTATTTTGCTGGTTAGATTCAGCACGTGGTATCAGAGCAATAGAACCTGGAGACACCTGTTGTTGTTGCTGTGGAATGGAGCCTACGACCATACAGAAGGAGAGTTCGTTCAGATTAAGTTACCAAGTGTTAACAAAGACCAACTATGCAGTCTGGGCACTCAAAATGAAAGTGTTCATGCAAGCCCATGCTGTGCGGAAAGCCATTAAACTCAAGGTGACTAAAGATGGAAAGGAGACTATAAAATTGAGTATCTAGCTTTCGATTATACTTTACGAAAGTATATCTGATTTGCAACACTTTAGTTGTGCATCGTTCGACAAAGAGAATCTGAGAATATAGATTAAATGAGTGTTTTATTGATACGTTGAAATTAATTTTTTTCTTATAAGAAGAAATAGGGATAGAAAAGTACATGCCTTCCAAGTGTAAGTTTATTGTTATAATGTTTATATTATTTAACTTGGGAAGTTAAAATATTATAAATTATATGATATTGATTAAGATGTTATAGGAGAGGCGGATGGGAGGGGATAGTGATATCGAAAGCAAGAGCCTTGGGCCTGGTACCGTAACTCTTCATGGAATTTGCAAGTTCCATAGTCGTGAAAACTTCTTTTGCTGCCTTGTTGAAATCTGTTCTATTAGTATATTGAAATCTACTGGCTAGAAAACTCCTGCAAGTAGTGTGAGGGGCTCTTCATCACCGAAAGTACCTTTAGTAAATTTGTAGCTCTTTCAACAACAGCATCCTGGTACAGATTGCTTAGCATTTTAGTTTTCTTTTCTTGTATTTTTGTAGGATTATAACTCATAAATTTAATGCAGTTTGTTAAATTATTGCCAACGTTTATTCCAGGAGTTAGGGTGATTTGTTAAAGAAATATTAGACTTTTCGTGATTGATTTAGTTTACAATAGTTATCCTGATGATTGGGATTTTGCTTAATTAGATTAAAAATCTTCTCAGACTAATCAATTCTTTTTTTATTGGTTAAAATATGTAAGCATGCAATACATTGCATTTGGCTTGATAAAATTTTGGGGATACAAGAACAGAATGGTCATAAAATATCTTCCTTTTAGACTGACTATACTTATTCGTACTTCTGTTTCCCAGAAAAGGTAATGAAATTACTATTTTTGCAGGTTGAAGAAAGGGTTCAGAGAAAAGGTCTTGATTTTTAAAAGTCTAAGACTGGTTCTGTTCTAGCATTTAAAGTCAGCTTCACAGAGTAATCTACCACGTATATCTCTTGATTGACCAAGTTTTCTCAGACCATGAGGCAGGTTACAAGTTTGACCCTCTTTTCCTGGTTCTTATACTCTAAAACTTCTACTTTCCTCGAGCTCTAAAAGTGTTAGCGCATATGCTTCTCTCTTAGTGTGTTTTTTAACATTATATATATTATGTATATGTGTTATATAGGAACGGATGATAGCGCTAGCACAAGGGAGGGGAAGCTGATCTTTCGAACCCTTTAAAACTTTCTGGTGGAAGTTGCAAATCAAGAAGAACCGGCATTCAAATCAGAAATGACCAATGGTCCGAAGATTAAAGGACTTTTTTTAGAACTAAATGGAAAATCGAAGATAAAAAGAATAGCATTGGTTTAACTATAACAGTGATAAAAGAGTTGTGACTTTTGGATGAAATTTAGAACTTTGTTTATTTTGGTTAAGTTGGAACTTTGTATTTGTTGAATTTGAACTTTGATTAATAGTTCTTAAGTTAAATATATTATTAAGAATTCAATATTCCAAAGTGTCATCAATGGATATTTTTATGTTGGTAAAAATAGTAAAAAGTGTTACAATAAATACAATAGTGTTACAGTATAGACAAGAGTGTTTATAAAAAAAGTGTTACAATAAGTTATATGTAACCAAAGAATTTAATTATTTTACTATATTGTGTTACAATAGCAAAAATTATGTTGCAAAAGAGTTTATCACAACATATTTTTTGGTGTTATTAAAGGTTTAGGGGTGTTGTGATGGAACTGTGGTTGCACATGTTTGGTGTTACCATATATACTGAAAGTGTAACCTAACAGTGTTATCATAGACCCCTATCACAGTACGAGCAATTCAACTATACTCTAGCAAGTCAACTATGAACCTTTTAAGCTTTAAGGATATTCGTCTTAATGAGTTTCACGTGGAAACTACTAGTGAGGGCGGAAAATAATATCTCCTAATCACTTCATCTACCTCAGGCTATAAGAAAATCTTGGAGAAATTACCATCAGTCTCTTCTGGGTTGTATACCACACAAATAAAGGTCATTGAGTCTTACAATGTCACTATTCCCAAAATCGTTGATCCAAAATCCCTTATTATGTGGCATGATAGACTAGGTCATCCAGAAGTCTCTATGATGCATCGTATTATAGGAAATTCTATGGGACATCCTCTTAGACACCATAAGATCATACCACAAGAAGAACTTCCTTGTTCAGCTTATTCTCTAGGAAAATTAATTGTTCGACCATCTCATGTTAAACTTTAAACCGAATCCCCCAAGTTCCTAGAACGGATCCAAGGTGACATTTGTGGTTTCATTCATCCATCTTCAGGCCTATTCAGATATTTCATGGTTTTAATTGATGCATCAACCAGATGGTCTCATGTATGTCTACTTTCTACCCGAAATTTAGCTTTTGCCAAACTGTTTGCCCAATAATAAAGTTACGAGCCCAATTCTCAGACCATCATATTAAATCAATTTGTTTAGATAATGTTGTTGATTTTACATCCTCAACTTTCAATGATTATTGTGTGATGGTTGGGATCTCAGTCGAACATCCAGTAGCGTACGTACGTACTCAAACTGGTTTGGCAGAATCTTTGATTAAAAGACTTCAACTTATCGCTCGTCCCTTACTTCTTAGAGCCAACTTACCAACATTTGTTTGGGGTCATGCTATATTACATGTTGTGAACCTAATAAGAATTAGGCCATCCTCCTATCATAAACAATCTCCCCATCAACTAGCACTTGGTCAAATTCTTGATGTCTCTCATTTTAAGATTTTTGGTCATGCCGTATATGTTCTCATTGCCCCACCTCAAAGGTTAAAGATGGGATCGTAAAGGAGGATGGGTATATATGTCGGTTTTTGATTCACCATCTATTATAAGATATCCTGAACCACTAATTGGGGATGTTTTTACTGCTCGCTATGCTGATTGTCATTTTGATGAGTCAATATTTCCGACATTAGGGGGAGATAAATTATTGCATTAGATGAACCCTTACTTGACATGGAATACATCAGGATTAAAATGTTTTAGATCCGAGAACTAATCAATGTGAATCTGAAGTTCAAAGAATAATTCATATGCAAAATATTTCTAATCAAATCCATATGCTTTTAGTGATTCTAGGCATATTGTTAAATCACATATACCTACCATTAATGCCCTAGCAAGGGTTGAAATACCTATTCATAAATCAGTTCCCGAAGAATTGATTAATAATTCAAAACCATGCCAGAAGCGCGGTAGACCAATTGGTGCAAAAGATGTTGTACCAAGAAAACGAAAAACGATTGGACATGCCTCTGAAGTGGCAAATGTTCCAGACAATACCCCAGAAGTGGTATCACCTCCTGAAGAGGTTAAAACCCCTGAAGTGGCAGTGACAAAACCACCAGAAGTGGTATTGCCTCTAGAAGAGGATATTGCCTTTGAAGTGGCACATACTTCCGTAAAACAAAGGTACCTGAAAGTTATGAGATCTCATTAAGTTATGTACATAATGGAAAATTATTGGATCGTGGGAGTATTGAAGTTGATGGTGTATATGCTTTTTCTGTGGCATGTGATATTATTATGAACACCGATCCATAATCACAATATGGAAGAATGTCAACAAATAGATGATTGGCCAAAATGGAAAGTTACAATCCAGAAAGAATTGCAATCCTTGCGCAAGAGAAATGTATTTGGACCTGCAGTCCGAACACCAGCTGGTGTGGTTCCCATTGGGAACAGATGGGTATTTGTCCGAAAACGAATGAGAGAAATGAAATTGTAAGATATAAAGCCCGGCTCGTAGCCCAGGGATTCTCTCAAAGGCCTGGATTTGATTACCAGGAAACTTACTCTCATGTGATGGATGGGGTTACTTTTCATTTTCTTATGGGTATGGCTTGTATGAAAAAATTGGAAACACGTCTAATGGACGTTGTGACAGCCTAACTATATGGATCACTTGATAGTGATATCTATAAGAAAATCTCTGAAGGATTAAAATTGGATGAGACTAAGACTCGTCATTTATACTCAGTTAAATTATAATGATCAATATATGGACTGAAACAATCTGGTCGTATGTGGTATAACAGGCTTAGTGAATACTTATCGGATGATGGGTATGTTAATGATAAAGTATGCAAATGTGTGTTTATTAAAAGATCTCAAACTGGTTTCGTTATTACTGTTGTATATGTGGATGATTTGAATATTGTAGGTACTTCTGAAGATATTACTAATGCTGCTAATTATTTGAAAAATGAGTTTGAGATGAAAGATCTTGGAAAGACAAAGTTATGTTTAGGTTTACGGGTGGAACACTTATCTTCAGGAATATTTGTTCATCAATCAACCTACACAGAAAAAGTTCTTGATCGATTTTACATGGAAAAATCTCATCCTCTAACTACACCAATGGTGGTTCGGTCACTTGAATTTGAAAATGATCCATTTTATCCCATAAAAGAAGATGAAGATCCACTTGGACCATAAGTTCCATATCTCAGTGCAATTGGCACTCTTATGTACCTCGCGAACAACACACGGCCTGATATTGCTTTTGTTGTGAATCTATTAGCAAGATTCAGTTCAGATCAAACTAAAAGACATTGGGATGGAATCAAGCATATATTAAGATATCTTCGCGGGATAATTGAACTTGGATTATTCTTTCCAAATAATTCGAAATCACAGCTGGTTGGATATGCAGATGCTGGATACTTGTCAGATGCTTATGTTGGACGATCACAGACAGGTTACTTATTCACATATTGCGGTATTGCTATCTCTTGAAAGTCTACAAAACAGACCATGGCTGCAACTTCATCAAATCACGTAAAATTACTAGCAATCCATTAAGCAAGTAGGGAATGTGTCTGGATACGATCCATAATCCAACATATTCGGCAATCATGTGGATTATCAAATGTTACAGACGGCCCCACTATTTTGTTTGAAGATAATTCAGCTTGCATTAAAGAGTTAAAGGAAGGATATATCAAGGGAGATCGAACAAAATACATCTTACCAAAATTCTTCTACACTCACGAATTATAAGAGAATGGAGATATTGAGGTACAACAAGTTTGATCATGTAATGATCTAGCGGATATACTTACAAAGTCACTACCGATATCAACATTTGAAAAGCTACGAAATAACATCTGAATGCCAAGATTGAAGAACATATTACATTAAGATGTCGATATGTGAGATATTTTATTCAGGGGGAGACTGTACTCTTTTTCCTTCGTCAAGGTTTTTATCCCACCGGGTTTTTTCTTGCAAGATTTTAACGAGGCAGTTAATTTTTGAGATACTCACATTTGATAATCAAGGGGAAGTGTTATAATAATGATTGTCAAATCTTATTAAGGAAAACTCGTGATACTTACTAAGGAAGATTCGCGATACTTATCAAGAAAGACTTAATTTAAGATTGGAAGCTTGTCACGAAAATTAAGATTTTGTTAACCTGACTAAGAAAACTTACCTATTAAGTTTTCTTAGTATAATTGATAAAGCTCTACTATACATAGAAGTTTTGCCTAGTCATTTGTACTTGAACAATCACAGAAGAATTAATAATACTTTTGAGATCTCTCTCTTTCTTTTTTACTCTACAGTTTATAGTTTATTTATATCAAAAGCTCTTTTAATTTCTTACAACTCTTTTGCTGAATATATTATCATATTATGTCCAGGCAATTCCATTTTGGTAGATTTTAAATAAACTTGAATTACAAAAACGGTATAAAGCTACATAAGGTATGCATTTTCGAAATATCTTGAACAAATTTGTCATTATCAAATATATTTAGAAAATTAAAGCCGAAAAATAACCAGATAGACATAGTCCGGATAAAAATCCCATTTGACCTTGCCTGGCAGGCTAGCAATGGGTGTGAAATCCCTTGTAATTTTCTAAAAAGAACCCGGTTTAATAAAATGTTTTCAAATTCAGATAAAACTCAATGGCCCGCTATTTATGCATAACTTAGAAGTGTGTGAAATCTGCATGTATGAGATGAAAGCATATAATTTGGCTAAGCCGTGAATTCATGGGCTCAAGTTAGGATTAGTTAACGGTCTATACACTTGTTAACCTTTTTTCAAAAGATTCATAAAATCATGGACCTCGTTTCATAACTCCCAAAGGATTCATTGTGTTTGGACCTGCTTAGAGGATTCATGAAAGTGGTACCCATAATATTTTTGTATTAATATCAAATTTTCTTCGTATACGTGATCTTTCTGAAATTGAATTATTGTTTTAGAAGGTTTTGGAAAGGAGCAAATCAAGAAGAACCAGCATCCAAATCTGAACATACCAATGGTCCGAAGATTAAAGGACTTTTTTGATAATTAAACGGAAAATCGAAGATAAAAAGAATAGCATTGATTTAATTAGAACGGTGATAAAAGAGTTGTGACTTTTGGATGAATTTAGAACTTTATTTATTTTGATTGAGTTTATACTTTATATTTGTTGAATTTGAACTTTGATTAACAGTTCTTAAGTTAAATATGTATTTAAGAATTCAAAGTTCCAAAGTGTCACCAATAGATATTTTTTATGTTGGTAAAAACAATAAAAAATGTTACAATAAATACAATAGTGTTATAATAGAGGTAAGAGTGTTAATTATTTTATAATATTGTGTTACAATAGCAAAACAAGGTTGCAAAAGAGCTTATCACAACAAATTTTTTGGTGTTACTAAAGGTTTAGGGGTGTTACAATGGAACCGTGGTTGCACATGTTTGGTGTTACCAGATACTGAAGGTGTAACCATAGGGGGTCTATGGTTACACTTTAACCTATATTATCAAAGGCTCTAAAAGTCTTATCATAGACCCATATTGTAGCATGAGCAAATCCAACACTACCAAATTTTCAAAAAGTCTAATTATAGCCCAATTTTTTGCTTTAGATAACATTTTTTTGGCCATTTTTATATTTTTTTTGGTATTTCTAGAGACGATATATGGTGTGGTATAAAGGGAACTACGTTAAAAGGATGTATGGTGTAATAGTTTTTAAATTATTAGGTGCAAAGTGTGACGAATTAAAGTACTAGACCAAAATTTAAAAAAAAAATAACCAAACGTAAAGGATGCAAAGTGCTAAAAACTCATTTTAATATTATTATTACTAACATAGTTACTCTTGAAAAAATATTGAGCTAAATTTTTTAGTTTTCAATAATATAATTAATGCATATTTTTTCAAAAATAATCAGGATTTGGGCAATTAGAATAATTAAATGTCCACCTTTAAAAATAAGTTATTTATCGGGTTGTTACATTTATTAAAGTCGTGGTGAATTTAATTTATGTCGACGTGAATTAAAGCCTAAAATTAACCGGATAGACTTAGTTTAGATAAAAATCCCATTTGACCTTGCCTAGCAGGCTAGCAATGGGTGTGAAACCCCCTGTAATTTTCTAAAAAGAACCCGGTTTAATAAAATGTTTTCCAATTCAGATAAAACTCAATGGCCCGCTATTTATGCATAGCTTAGAAGTGTGAATCTGCATGTATGAACTGAAAGCATAGAATTTGACTAAGCCCGTGAATTCATGGGCTCAAGTTAGGATTAGTTAACGGTCTATCCCCTTGTGAATTCCTCAAGGCATGTTTGGATTAGCTAACTTATTATTTATTATTACATGTACAAAATACTCTCCCGTCATATTTCCCCTCCATATATATTTTAAAACTCTCATAAATATTATTTTTTAATTTTTTCTTTTAAATAAAAATATGATACTTAATTTATATGAAAAAAGAAAATTTTAAAAATAAATTATTAAATTATACTTTATATTATTCTTAAAATGTGTGTCAAGTACGAGAAAAAAAATCGTAAAAAATGAGTCGAATGCAGGGAATTTAATTTTAGACTATATGTGTTATTAGTTGTTCGGATAAATCTATTAGTAATTTATAATTATATTCTATGAAAACTGATAATATTGCTAGAAGATTAAAAATTACTTTTTAAATGA
The DNA here is from genome assembly GCF_009905375.1 of Apium graveolens. Classification (NCBI taxonomy): domain Eukaryota; kingdom Viridiplantae; phylum Streptophyta; class Magnoliopsida; order Apiales; family Apiaceae; genus Apium; species Apium graveolens. Next base: position 14,486 of record NW_027419879.1, read on the forward strand.
AGGGTATAGCGTTTTATGAAGCTAATTTATAAATTTTAAAATAAATAACTGAAATAGCTGCCATTACATACATGATTTTAATTTATAAAAGAAAAGTTGACTTGTAAACAGATATCCGAAAAAGCTCCGACTTCTGTATGAGAGCAGGGTCAAATTGTTCCCGATAGGGGTGTACGCGGTTCGGATCGGATCGGTTTTGGGATAAAAGTCGAACCAAGTCGCGAATAGCGGTTTTAGAAAATTGTCATCCGCAACAGCAAATGCGGTTGCGGTTAACCGCGTCAATTGCGATTGCGAATTTGCGGTTATTGCGGATCGGTTTGCGGTTCAACTACTTATTTTATAATAATTTATAATTTGCAAAAAAAAAATCGGAATATTAATAAATTCAAGTTTAAGTTACGTGATAAATTTACATTCGAAAATAAAAAATAAACTAATGCTATGTGTGAAGTAAGAATATTAAAAATATACAAAAATATGGAGGTGAGAGAAAAGAAAAAAGAAAAGGATAATAAAAAAATTACATGTTGATTACATTTTCCATTTGTTTTTGTTATATATCTTATAATGATTGTAAATTTTATGAACGAAATCTTAACATTAACCTGAGATTAGTTAATAAATGTGTATACTTGTTAATTTATATGATATCAATTATATTCTTGGAAATATATTATATTATTAATATATGTTGCGAGTTGCGGTTGCGATTTTGCGATTTTCAAAAATTTAAAATTGCATCCAAATCGCGAATGAGTGGTTTTTAAATTTTAGATCCATAATCAATCCGTGTTTTGTAATTATCCGTAAAATACGGTTCGATAAGCGGTTCATCTCTACACACCTGATTCTCACCCCTAGTTCCCAGACCGAAAACAGAGTATTACATTTATATTAATACAGAGAAAACATTATTCTATTGATTATAATAAACAAACAAATTAGATAGTTGCACCAACTAAAATGAAGACGGTATATAAAACAAACAACTTTATAAAAAAAATGTGATGGGCCTTGGATTCGCTCAGTCGACCAACTTTTTTTCCTACTTTTCTTGCACCCAAGCAGAGACGCATGTCGTGCATTTATAAATTTGTTTTGTTCTGTTTAATTATTAGGGATTTTATTTACAAAGAGCCTCATTTGATGGGAAATTAGAGAACAAATATTGTAGAATTAAAAATATTGTTTTGTTCGAAAAAACACTGTGGATTACATTACATTTTGTGTAAACTTATACATCTACTCAACTCACCATACTTGATAATTGGTAGCGTTGAACAATTGTAATGAAAGTATCTCAATCTTTATATATTTAATGTGTCTGGGCAAAGTAGCTGTAAGTACGATTAATTTATATATTGGTTGTTGCGGGAATCATGCATAACTTGGTATTTACTATTTACTTCAATTTGCTTACAGCAACTGGGGTGTTAAAGTTTAAATTGTTAAATTTATTACTATAATTTGAGATCAAAAAATATATTTGGTGCTAAAATATTCAACTGCAATATTAGTTTTAATTTACAATTAAATATTTTTCTATTTAATGAAGTTCTGTATGTATTTTTGAAATTTCTCTTAAAATATATCAACATACATTTCATATTTAGTTATTTAATAATATGCGAAGGATATAGAAAGAATGCCCAAAATACACCACTTTCCAGCTTCAACTGCCCAAAATACCCACCGGCGGGAAAAGTGCCCAAAATACCAAGTTATTCTAGCTAAACAAGCTATTCTAGCTAAACAAGTTTGGAGGTGTATTAAATTTTCTAATTCTTTGTGTTCGCGAGTTCTAAAAGCTAGTTATTTTCCAAATTGTGATATTTCAGAAGCTCAGAAGGGTTCTTTTATTTCTTTTGTTTGGAGGAGTATTCTTTGGGGGGCTGAGAAGTGATTGAGAAAGGATACAAATGGAGAATAGGAAATGGTTGTAATGTTAAGGTGTTTAAAGATCCATGATCACCAAGTCCTAAAAAATTTAAATTTTTTGAGAAACCTTTACTTTTTGAAGATATTTATGTTAAAGATTTAAAGATGAATAATGGGCAATGGGATGAGAATTTAATTAGAGATATTTTTTCTGAAGAGGATGTGAACTTGATTCTTACCCTGCCTATTGTTGATAATAGTGTGGAAGTTAGAATCCTCTGGCATTATTCAAAAAATGGTGAATACTCTGTTAAAAGTGGATATAAAATTGCTCTTGATATGTTGGAGAATCGTGAATTGTCTAATTTTTAGAAATCTGAATCTTGGTGGAAAATTTTTATGGAGTCTGAGTATTCCCCCGAAGATAAAAAAAATTTGTTTGGAGCGTCTGTCAGTCGTGGTTACCTACAAATAATGCTTTATCGACCAAAAAAAATCATCTTGATAAGTGGTGTTGTAGATGTCGTAATCAATCTGTTGAATCTATAAATCATGCCTTCTGGAGATGTAAATATGCTTCTCAAATTTTGAAGATGACTAAATTTTGGAGATGGATTAAAAGGGACTCGGGAGATGATGTTTCTTCTCTTATCTATAATTTGCCGTGTTCAATTCCAAAAGATGATTTTGATTTTTTTTTGCATCGTATATTGGCATGTTTGGAACCTAAGAAATAGTGAAGTTCATGATAAAAGAGATTTTGATCCTTCAGACACTCTTAGTGGTGTTTTAATTATTTGGCAGAGTACATAATGGTAAAAGTAATTATCCGTTAATTGAGGATGGTGGTGCTACCAAAACTACTCGGGTTAAGATTTGGTCTCTACCATTTCATTATGATTTCAAAATTAATGTTGACGCTGGTGTAATCTTAGAAACAGGTGAACGGGGTTTCGGAGTAGTAATTAGAGATAAAAATCGAGTTGTTCTTGGATGTAAGAGTATATTCTGTAGACGGAGTTTAAGTGTGTTAAATGATGAATTATGGGCTATTTTTGAAGGTATTAAGATGCCAAAAGAGTTCAAAGTTCAAAACTTCTCTATTAAATCATATTCGATTGGTGTTATTTGCCATTTATCTCAATGTCTGGTTCAATATTATCATACGGTTATTGGGATTGTGATGGTTTTATCAGAAAAATTTACGGAGAGTTGGAGGGTGTAGCATTTGCTAGTTTTAGTTTTTGTCATAGGAGTTCTAATTTAGTTTTTCATCTTTTAGCTGGAATTGCTTTGAATTTTAAAGTTGATGTTATCTGGAACGGGGTATTACCATTTGTTGTGTGTGCTACAATTTGTGCAGATGCACCTCTTCTTTGATATTTGCGTGTATGTTTCAATTTCAAAATTAGAAAAAAAAGTGATCAGAAAATTTTTTGAGCCCCTCGAACAGTCAAAGCATTTATTTGTTGAGTTGAAAAACTTTGATCATGCAAAAAAAATCAGCACAAGTTTCAAATTTCAACCAACAAATTTTACTTTGCAGAGGTTATCACTTAACATACCATATAACGGAATCGTAGAAATTTTCGAATATGCTACTTTAATTGTTCGTCTCCGACCAACCCGTCGTAAATTGTGCAATAGTTCAAGAACATTTCTTAAAGTCCTGTAGTTTTTAAATAATAATGAAAAGGTATTGAAACTTGATAAAGATTAGAAAAATTAAAATTGGGTTAAAATAATGGACCTAAAATATGGATCTGATTTTAATATAAATAACTTGTATATTAAGAAATAGGGTTTTATAAAGATATATATGTCACATTCTACTTTCTCTTCTTTATTTTAAAAATTCGTAAGATTTTCATACATAAAAACCAGCAACCTTGTACAAATCGTAGAAAATTCATATTGAGTTGGCATTCGTTGATTTTGAATTTTTCGGAATGATATCTTCGTGTTCTGAGTTTTTCAAGAAAACATCATTTAGTGGATGAAAAAGGCTATAAACAGATTTAATCAGGATTAAAATCAAGAAGAAATTCGATATCCGATATGTACAATTATTGACGAGTTACTATGGATTGAATATGGGTTTAGTGTGAATTATTTGTTTGCGTGATTGAGGTAAGTAATTATTCGTTTCTCTGTATATGTTCTGTAACATGCCATATTACGTGTGATTGTATATTCTCTAATATTTGTTTAGTTATTATAAGTGTGACATCTATTCGTGATTAATAAGATAACAATTTTAGGAAATCCCCAGTTTCAGTCATATATAAGAATTAGAACACAATCACTTGATTGTGTGATACATTGAACATATAACTAGTTTGCACACGTTCCTGAACATATCAAGATTTGGTTTCAGTTGACGAGTGACGTGAACTAACCCCTCATCGAATAAAAACTCAGTCACTTGGAAAAGTATGACATAAAGTACAAAATACCGGTCACTAGCAAAGTGTGTTATATTGTGTGATTTATGACGGTGGAAATTTTTCAGATAAAAAGATAATATTAATATTTATTGATTGATTAAGAATATCGATTTGTGAATTATAGAACCTATTGTGTGCTTCGTTTTGATAATTATCATAAAAATATATTATGTGAATCGTGTACTAATTATTATCGAATATTTGTGTAATCCTATATGATAGATGTTATGTGTCGGATGTAGAAGTTCTGTTTGGATGTTAAAAATATTATTTTAAGTCGTTGAACGGTAGTTACTTACTGGAATTCGCAACTCATCCTTTTAATTTTCATATTTGTGTGAGATCAAGTTGAATAATATTGAAATTTGACAATCTTAATTTTAGAGTGGATAGACTTTTGAATTTTCGTTAGATGTGTTTTTTTTGTAAAAATCATATTTATAATTAAATTTTGAATCAATTATTAAATTGTATTTTAGTTTTAATTTATAATTAATAATTATTAGGAAAATATATTAAATATATATTATATTTTGGATATTTATTATAAAGGGTTGTAATATTGAGGTATATATACATATCCTCAAATACATTATTATGAGATTGAATGATTGAATAACACCTTTATTAATTTTGTCATGGCATCATAGACAGGTCAAGTAACCTTACTTCCGCATATACAAATCATTATATAGAATATGTATTACCAAGATTCTCGAAGAAACAAAGTCAGTCATTGATTACAGCTTTTGATAACCCTAAAAATACAGTATATCAACTAAAAAGTGAAAGTGATGATAAAGGATGGATAATTGATACTGGCGCTTCAAATCATATTACGGGGAATTTATCATGTTTGAAGAATATTAAAGATATGGTTCCATGTCCCGTTGATTTTCCAAATGGTGAGAAAGTTGCAGCAATCAAATAAGGAATGATGCAACTTTCGGACAAAATTTATCTTAATCGGGTCCTCTATGTTCCCAAATTAACTTGCAATTTAATTTTTGTTTCACAAATTAGTGATGATCAGAATTATTTTGTTCGATTTTCGTCTGACATGTGTGTTATATAAGATCTTCATTCAAGTGAGGTTATTGGGATTGGTGGGAGACAAGATAGAATATAATAACATTATATTTTTGGTGTGTCTTGAATGTCACTACTTTTTCAGTATTAAGTTCTTCCATAGAATTTTGCTATAAACGGATGGGACATCCTTCTGAAAAAATTATAAAATTAATCCATCCACTTCATAATTTAAAGGGGTGTTTGGATAAAGCATGTGAGTGTGTCATCGTGCAAAGTAACATAGGGAAATTTTTCTACAAGTGATGATAAATCTACACGAATTTCTGAGTTAGTCCATTGTGATTTATGGGGTCTTTACAATACACATCCATCTTGTGGAGCTCGTTATTTACTGACATTGGTGGATGATTTTTCTCGTGCTGTATGGGTATTCTTGCTGAATTATAAAACAGAGGTACTTAAATTTTTCATGTGGTTCATTGCTATAGTTGACCATCAGTTCTCACATAAAATTAAAATTATACGCAGTGACAATGGTACATAATTTAATAGCATGAAAAAATATTTTTTGGAGAATGGTATATTATTTCAAATAAGTTGTGTGGGTACTCCTCAGCAGAATGGACAAGTAGAGAGAAAACATCGTCATATTTTAAATATTGGGACGCTTTAAGATTTCAAAGGAATTTGCCTATCATATTTTGGGGAGAATGTATCTTGCCTGCAGCTCATTTAACTAATAGAACACCCTCTAGTGTTTTACAAAACAAGACTCCATGTGAAATTTTGTTTGATTTTTCGCCCTCGTATGATATTTTACGTGTATTTGGATGTTTTTGTTTTGCTCATAATGAACGAGCAAATGGTGATAAATTTGCAAGTCATAGTAGAAAGTGTATTTTTGTAGGTTACCATCCTGGAAAAAAAGGATGGAAGCTATATGATTTAGAGAATAAAGAATTTTTCCTATCTCATGATATGAAATTTTATGAGAATAATTTTCCTTACTTGGAGAATGATTTGGTGAATACTAAATTGCCCCCTCAAATGGAAAACAAAGTGTTTATATATGATTTAGAAATTTGTGAGTATTACTGTACGCCAAACGAAATAACATAGGTATTGGAAGAAATCTCAAACTTAGATCCTCCTAATCATAGTATCATACGACCAAATTTGGTGACACTTGATCTTGAAATCAGCGATATGCAAGCAGCTGAGACCTCTAGAATGGATGAATAAGTACCTAATGCTGCTTTGGATAGTACGTCGGGTCAAGGAATGAGAACAAAATTTTCATCGACCAAACTTAAGGACTTTGTAATACATATAGTATTACAGAAGACTCCATCGAATGTTTCCTCTACTCCTGATTCTCCTTCGAGTACACATTTTTCGATAGCACATTATGTAAGTTGTAATAAATTTTATGTTAAACACCAAAATTTTCTTGCAGCTATTACTACAAGTGTGGAGCCACGGTCTTTTAAGGAGGCTGTGAAAGACACATGGAGGTGTAGTGCTATGCAAAACGAAATTCAAGCTTTAGAAGATAATGACACATATCTTCCTCCCGGTAAGAAAGCTCTTGGCAATAAATGGGTGTACAAAATTAAGTATAACTCAGATGGAACAGTTGAAAGATTGAAGGCTAGACTGGTTATTTTTGGGAATCATCGGGTGGAAGGTATTGATTATAATGAAACATTTGCTCTGATGGCAAAGATGGTCATTGTTCGGGTTTTCTTAGTCATTGTTATATCAAAAATTTGGGAATTACTTCAAATGGATGTCCAGAAAACCTTTTTATGCGGTGATCTCGATGAGGAAGTTTATATAAAATTTCCACCTTGTTTTAAATCTTCAAATCCTTGTATGATTTATTGTCTTCGTAAGTCAATAAATGGGTTAGGACAGTCACCTCGTTGTTGGTCTGATAAACTTGTTGCGGCATTAAAGGAATATAGATTCATGCAATCTTATACTGATTATTCACTTTTTACGTATACAAAAGGTGGTGTGCAAAAAAATGTAATTGTCTATGTTGATGACTTGATTATTTCTGGAAGTGACTCCCATGCATTAAAGATGTTTAAAGATTATCTTTGCTCTTGTTTTCCCATGAAAGATCTTGGGATGCTGAAATATTTTTTGGGTATTGATGTGCCTTGAAGTCCTCAAGGATTATTTCTATGTCAACGAAAATATGCTCTTGATATTATTTTCGAAGCAGGTATTGGGTGATAGGCCTGTAATTCTACTAATTGAACAAAATTATAAACTTGGTCATGCTACCGGTGCATATCTCACGGATCCTGAAAAATATAGTAGACTTATTGAGCGTATTATTTATTTGGTTGTTACACGCCCAGATTTTTCATACACAGTTCATATTTTTTCTTAATTTTTACAAAATTCTCGAAAAGAGCATTGTGATGCAGCGCTACATACAATTTGTTATTTGAAGGGAGCTTCGGGTCAAGGAATTTTACTTCGTTCTGATAGTGAATTGTCTTTGACCGGTTGGTGCGACTCAGATTGGGCAGCATGTCCTCTTACTTGGCGATCTTTTACTGGTTGGTTGGTATTTCTTGGACAGTCGCCAATATCCTGGGAGACTAAAAAGCAACCAACAGTATCCCGTTCTTCAATTGAAGCCGAGTATCGTTCTATGACAGCTATTACTTATGAGTTAAAGTGGTTGAAGGAACTTTTATTGAGTCTTGGTCATGTACATCACAAGAAAGCTATTCCTTTATTTTTTGATAGTCAGTCAACACCACACATTGTCAAAAATCATGTTTTTTTATGAGAGAACGAAACATATTAAGGTCGATTGTCACTTTGTGCGAGATGTTATTCAAGATGGTATTATTTTTTCATTTTATATGCATACAACTAAAAAATTAGCAGATATCTTTACAAAGACTCTTAAAAAGAGACAGCTTGATTTTTATTTTAGCAAGTTGGACATTTCTGATCTATATGCTCCAACTTGAGAGGGGGTACTAGGAAAATATATTAAATATATATTATATTTTGAATATTTGTTATAGTGTTGTAATATTGATGTATATATACATACCGTCAAATACATTATTATGAAGGATTGAATAACATCTTTATTAATTTTATTAATAAAAAAAATGGGATGTTATACTTACTCTACAGGCGTTAGTTACAGATTTTTAACAAAATGACCGGTAGGTTAAGTAAATATTTTGTAACGCATTATATGTATGTGTGTCCATTTCTAGACATAAGTGTGAACAAAATACCGGCCACTAGTAAAGGGGTTAAGTAAATATTGTGCCCGTTTTGAAAATTTTAAAATAAATAAGTTATGACTTAAAATGCATAAGTGATTTATAAGTGATAAGTTGAAAAAACTTATAAATTATATAAGTGTTTGGATAATTTACTTATAAGTCAGATTTTTTTTACTTAAATGAGCTAAAATAAATAAAATTTAAATACAATTCTTTTTAATTCGTGAATTTTAAATTTAAATAATATTTACAAACATATATTTTAAAATAAAAATTAAAAAAAAAAGTTAAAAAAAATTAAAATAAATTGAGAAAAAGTACGACATTACTAACATTCAACTTATAAACTTATAAGTTATAAATTCGATTTATAAGTTGGGTCGACAAACACTCATCGATAAATACCTATGAACTTATAATTAAATAAGTTAGTTTACCGACTATTGCGTGAGCTCTTCTTGTGGTTTACCTAGTACGCGACTGCGGGTTCCCTACTGAAAAAAATGGGTAGGGGCAACAATTAGTCAGAGGTGATGATTATAATGGGGTGTAGGAATTGAATACCTAATTTATTTAAACTGAAACTAAAAGCATTTTTAATTTATTAGACACCAAATTTTTGATAAGCATGTAGCAATAAAATTAAAACAAAAAAAAAAATCCTTTGTTATACTTTAAAGATTGTTTATTTATAAATTTAGTTATTGCCGTTTTACTAAAAATTGTCTTACACAATAATATTTGTCTCACTCAATCCCTCCTCTTACAAAAAACTCTTGCAAATATTATTTTATTAAAATTATTTCATGTTGATAATAATATTTTTTTTCAAAATTATTAAAATTTAAATTATTAAATGAATCCAAATATAAGAAGCAATCATGATAATTGTTGTACTAAATCATCATAATTACTACAAGAAAATTTACCCTCTAAAATTAACACTACAAGAAAAATGGCTAAATTTGACCGAAAATTTTCGGTCATATTTAGCTAAATTTGACCACAGCCGGTCACATTTAGTTAAATTTAACCGAATTGTGTCGGTCTTTTTCGGCTGGTCAAATTTAGCAAAATCGGTTAAAATTAACATAAATTTGACCAATTAAATTTGACTGCCTAAAATTGACCGATTAAATTTGACCAAACTTTTGAAAATTTTAAAATTTGAATTTTTTTTTTTAAAATTGGCGCTTAAATTTGATTTTTTTGAATTTTGCCGCTAAAAATTTTAAAATTTGAAAATTTGTGAATTTACCGCCTAACGTAAAGCAAATTTGACCGCATTCCGTCAAATTTATAAATTTGACCGAACGCAGTCAAAAATATAAAATTGACCGAAGGAAGTCAAATTTAACTCTAACCCATATTTATCAAATGCAGTAACTTCCCGGTACATTCTGCTAAGTTTCTACCAAAAATCTGCTACAACACATAATTTTTATTATTATGATTTTGTGTCACTAATCAATATACAATTTATGTTATATAAATATTTAACACAATAAAATAATTACATATCATATTTCATAATTATTAATATTATTATTATTATTATTTTCATTACAAACTTACTCATAGAACTTAACTAAAACTTTCAAATCGAATTCTAAAACACTACTTTCTCTTTATTTAGTTTGACGGAAATGGTTACCGGACAATGGTTGGTTGATGAATATGCTCCTGTCAAACTACTGGTTGACTGCTAAAATAGCAAATCAAATATATTTATTTTTTTCTAAACTTTTTATCATATCACTAAAATATATCGATATTGACATTTGCAAGGTTGGATCATTAATAAATATATTTAGAAAAATTGAAACATTAATATGACACAAAACACTAGTAAGAAATACTCGTCAAACTACTAGTTGACTGTTAAAATATCAAACCAAATACATTATTTTTTTTCTAAAATATTTATTTTTGGATGAATACGTTTGTGTTATTGTTTGGATGTTTTTTGTTGGGATGTTGCATTGTTTTGGTTCCCGGTGGCTGTAAATACTACCAGGATGGCATGAAATTTACAGAACATTAACATCACAATGGTACATGTAAAACGATGTAAAAAATGTACAAAAGACATCATACAAAATAATATTAAACAAAGAAGAACTAAAAAACCGATGTGAAATAGTCATTTGACATCGGTTCTGGAAAAAAACTCAATGTATTTTAAGTCAAATAACATCGGTTAGAGAAATCGGCTGATGTTAAACAAAAAGATTTAACATCGGTTTCGTGAAGAACACCCATGTCTTATTCATCACTTCACATCGAGGGGCTAATTTAACCGATGTCTGATTAAACATTTCACATCGGGCAATTAATATAAATCATTGTCTGATCTAGCATTTCACATCGGTTTGTTCGAAAAAAATTTAATAAATGGCTTTTAGAGCTTATATGTTTCATGTTTTAATGGATAAATACCTCATAATATACTCATATTCACCTAGAAATACTGTAATATAAACTGAAATTTGTTACAAAGACAGCACATTTAATCTTAAAACCGATGTATAGTACTTTAATAGACATCAGCTGTTAACCGATGTCAAAGGCTGATGACATTTAACATCACACGCGAAGACATCGGTTCAGATTTTTTTAACATCGGTTCTGAACCGAAGTCTGATCCCATATTTCTAGTAGTGTTATTGTCGCTATTCCTTGTGTAGATTAGACCGTACTCCAGCGTGCCACTGATATACCTGAGGATTCGCTTTGCAGCCTGTTGATGTAGTACTATTGGCTTCTCCATATATCTGCTTATGATTACCACTGAAAAGGCTATGTCTAGTCTTGTATGGATTGATTAGTATCGCAAACCTCCTACGATACTCTTGAATTCAGTTGTGTCCACGAGCTTTCCTCCTTCATCTTTGGTTATTCGTTCTTTAGGATCCATAGGATATTTAGTTGAATTACACCCCAGCATCCCAGCCTTCTCAAGGATTTTTTTTGCATATGCTGTTTGTTTCAACTCAATGTAATCATTCCCCAGTTCTACTTCTATCCCCAACTATTATGATAACTTTCCTAGGTTTCTCATCTCAAAGCGTGTATTCATCTGTTCCTTGAATTCTTCAATAACAGACACACTCGTACCCGTTACTAGTAAGTCATCGACATAGACCCCCATTAGCAGCATCTCCCCTCCAATTCTCTTTGTGTAGACAGCATGTTCATACGGGCATGGAATGAATCCAAGCTCTTCAAGACATTTACTCAACTTTGCGTACCACGCACGAGGTGCTTGACGCAAACCGTAGAGTGCTTTCACGAGTCTATAAACCAGCTGTTCGTTTCCTTTTTTCACAAAGCCCTCCGGTTCAGTGACATAGACCTCTTCCTGAATTTCTCCGTTTAAGAATGCCCACTTGACATCTAAGTGGTATACTTCCCATGAATTCTTTGCAGCAAGAGCTAAGAGTAGTCTTACTGTCTCTAAACGCGTCACTGGTGCAAACAACTCATCGAAGTCTCTCCCTTGTTGCTGAATATATCCTTTTGCAATGATACGCACTTTGTGCTTCACCACTTGTCCATTTGCATCCTTTTTAACTTTGTAAACCCATTTTAGGCCGATAGCCTTTTTGCCAGCAGGAAGCTCAGTTAGTTTCCAAGTGTGATTTTTTTCGACTGCGTCAATCTCATCCTTCATTGCCTGTTGCCAACTGTTTTCTGTAGCAGCCCTACTGTAGCTCGTAGGTTCGACTGTTCCCATCAACATAAGTTCATCATCGTCTAATTCTACTTCTTCAGTGGCGTCGTAGATATCTGTCAATTGTCTGAATTTTCTGGGAGGTTCACTGCTTTCTTCTGTTTCACTGTTTCCTTCTGCATTACTTTCATTACGAGCAGGTGGTGTGTTTGAGTGCTCATGGGTTTTGCTTTGGCCAGACTTTATGCTCCATTCACTAGCATTTGAGTGTCCATCTTGTGTAATTTCTGGACTTCTTACATCCTTATCATCTTCACCCTCGACTGCATTCTTATCCACTCTTGTGTGCAAGTTAACAACAGTGAACGTACCCTGATAGTCACCTCTGGTTGTGTCCAACCTCTCCCAGCTCCACCCTTTCTTTTCTTCAAAAATTACATCACGACTCACATGTACAGTACCGTTCTCAGGATCATATACTCTATACGCCTTTGAACCAGGTTCTTTCCCTAGTTTGATTACCATTTTGCTACGATTACTGAGCTTCGTCACTTGGTTTGCTGGAAGTTTCATGTGTGCTAAGCATCCGAAAATCCTGATGTGCCCCATATCTGGCTTTCTCCCAGTCCATGCCTCGTACGGTGTTACTCTAGATAATGCCCTGGTGGGTAGTCTATTTAAAATATAGACTGAATATCTTACTGCCTCCGCCCAGAATATGGCTGGTAAGCTCTTTTCTTTTAGGAAGCTTCGGGCCATCTCCACAACAGTTCGATTTCTTCTTTCCACCACCCCGTTCTGTTGTGGTGAGTATGGTGCAGTGAGTTGCCTGGTAATGCCTGCTTCTTCATAATAGGCATTAAAAGATTTTGAAGTGAACTCACCTCCCCTGTCTGTTCGAAAGGTTTTGATTTTTGCTTTTGTCCCCTTTTCAACTTTTGCCCTGAACCTTTTGAATGCCTCAAATGCTTCGTCTTTGCTCTTCAGAAAATACACCCACATGACTCTGGTGTAATCATCTACACACAACAGAAAATACCTGTTTCCTGTCACAGTTGGAGGTGTGATTGGTCCACAAAGGTCTCCATTGATGATTTCCAATGCTTCCTTAGCACTGTAGATTACCTGGCCTGGGAACGGCTTTTTTGCTTGTTTTGACATGAGACAGCCGTTGCATACTTCACTCTGTGGGTTTATTTTAGGCATGCCAACTACCATCCTTTCAGCAGACATTAAACTCATAGCTTTAAAGTTCACATGCCCAAGCCGTGCATGCCATAACCAGATTCTTCATCGACTTTTGACAACATGCAATCTGCAGTTTCACTATCTAGAAGAATTTTATAGAGACGGTTTGTAGAATGTTTTACCTTCATGAGCAGCTTTCCCTTTCCTTCATAAACCCATAGGTACTTGCCTTTTATTATGAATTGATTGCCATCTTCAGCCATCTACCCAAGAGAGTTAATATTACTACATAACGCAGGGATATAGTATACCTTTGTCAGAAGTCTGTCTTCTCCATTCTTGCACCTTAGCCGAATTGTACCTCTTCCTTCAATATGTACCATCGACCCGTCACCAAACCTGACTTGTCCCTTGACACCTTTGTCCAACTCTACAAATTTTGATAACTGACCTGACATATGATTGCTAGCCCTATTGTCGAGGTACCATACGTTTGAGGCTGTCTGATTATTTGTAACCGTCTTGTCCAACTTTGGTGTCACTCTACCTTCGTCAACCAGCAACATCTTTTCAGTTATTAGTAATGCAGGTTCGTCGTCCTGCATTTGTGCCAGGTTGGCCTCTTCCCTTTGCTGGACGTCACGCTTTGATTTCTTGCATTCAGCAGCGTAATGTCCGTAACCCAAGCAGTTGAAACACCGTACTTTGCTCTTGTTTCATGTTCCACGTACAAAGTCTCTTCGTCCCTTTGAGTGTTCATACCCCTCTGATCCACTCCTTCCGTTCTGTTTCAGCCAATCTTCTTGTGTGAGAAGCAGTTGAGTCTCCTTATTCTCCCTTTTGACCATTCTTTCGCTGTTAGCATCAGCTGTCCTCCACTAGTATCATTCAAGCCCCCTCAGTCTTTCTTCATGTGCCTTCAGAGACCCAACGGTTTCTTCTACAGACATGGTCTCTAGATCTCCAAATTGCTCGATGATGGACGCGATTTGAAGAAATTTGTTGGGCACAGCTCGTAGTAGCTTCTTCACTACATAATCTTCTTTGATTTCTGCTCCCAAAGATCTAATAGTGGTCACCAATATATTGAGCTTCATGTTAAAATCATCAAGTGCGTCTGTGTCTTTCATTCTCAGTGATTCAAACTCGGATTTGAGGGTTTTAATCCTTGCTTTTCTCACACGTTTCGCTCCTAAGCACATAGTTTTGACGGCTTCTCACGCTTCCTTTACTGTCTTTTTCTCTGAAACAGCTAGCAGAATATCCTCCGGAATTCCTTGATAAATGGAAGCCAAAGCCACTTTATCGGTCCTTTCCTCGATCACCGTCGTTGAGCCTGTACTATCTATTGCAGACCACACTTCCTGTGCTTCCATGTATACCTTCATCTTGATCGCCCATGTTGTATAGTTTCCTCTGTTTAGCATAGGATAACTCAGCCCGATCGTCCCCTCCTCCGTTTTTCCAGTTTCCACCATGGCTATCTTTGGCATGTACTTGGCATAAACAAATGTTACCCGCTCTGATACCAGATTGCGGGATATATCAAGTTTATATTAGTGTTTGTATATAACTGAAAACAAAGAGAAAGTACTTCTGAATGTGCTGATCATTCAATTAAAAGCAATTACAAAGATAAATACACCTGTGAGCAGATGTGATCCTAAAAACAAGGACTTACTTTCCTAAAAGATAGCAGCTTCCTAACGTTTTATTCAACAACTCTCTGCACTATCTCAGCTAATAATATGACCAAGTCACACACTAAAACAAAGAAATAAAATAACATGCAATAATTAAATAAGCACGCTCTTGATTAAAACTAACAAAAATATACGTCTTGCTAGGTTAAATATAAAGCTGTTGTCAATGCAGCAACTGCAAATTTGTGAATTAAAAATTTACCCTTGGTGTTCCACTCTTATAACCACCCCAGATTGTTTATGCACTGATGCTGTATTTTTAAGTTCAAATCCAATCTTTCAATCAATCTCGTATAAAGCATATTTATGTAGACTTTTATTCGTAAACGTGTCTGTCATGGAATGTTTCATGTGAAACATGTAGATACCAAAGATCAAAAGGATGACATCCTCACCAAACATGAGTCAATCAAGTCCTATCTTGAAAGGATAATAGATAATTATGCTACACCATTTAATCATGGACTATTATGCACATTATAATGATAATGATAGTAATGTTAAGCAGGTATGTGGGGATGATATTAATGTTAAGCCGGAAAATGGTTAAGCAGTAAGGTAAGTAAAAAAAGGTGGGGATAATATAGATAACTAATAACTACGTTGTACCATTTAATCATGCACTATTATACGTACTGTAATGATGTTATTATCATGGCATAAAGTAGTTAGGCAAAAGTAGTGGGATAGTTCAACAATTAATAGCTTAGACTTCTATATCATCTCTGTCATGTGTAAATAGATCTGCTAATGTTATACTTGTTGGAGTTTTTAATCTAAACATAGTTAGTATTTTAATTAGCTGCTTTTTAGTCATTATCGTCAGTTTGTCCTGGTAATATGGCAGCAGAATCATTTTAGGAGATTTGATTTGATATCAAATGTGTGGAGTGAAATAAGGAGTCTGTTAGTTGTAGTGTGCGAGATTTTAGCATCCATTTGGGACTGAGGCTCGCTTATATATTTTGCATTGCATCTTGTTTCTATGTATCTCTTTATATAAAAAGTTCTGCAGTTTTCTCTATCATATAGTTTTTTCATCTCTCAAGTATATCTTATTTGTATTAAAAGGCTATTTTGCTGGTTAGATTCAGCACGTGGTATCAGAGCAATAGAACCTGGAGACACCTGTTGTTGTTGCTGGAATGGAGCCTACGACCATACAGAAGGAGAGTTCGTTCAGATTAGTTACCAAGTGTTAACAAAGACCAACTATGCAGTCTGGGCACTCAAAATGAAAGTGTTCATGCAAGCCCATGCTGTGCGGAAAGCCATTAAACTCAAGGTGACTAAAGATGGAAAGGAGACTATAAAATTGAGTATCTAGCTTTCGATTATACTTTACGAAAGTATATCTGATTTGCAACACTTTAGTTGTGCATCGTTTCGACAAAGAGAATCTGAGAATATAGATATAAAATAGTGTTTTATTGATACGTTGAAATTAATTTTTTCTTATAAGAAGAAATAGGGATAGAAAAGTACATGCCTTCCAAGTGTAAGTTTATTGTTATAATGTTTATATTATTTAACTTGGGAGTTAAAATATTATAAATTATATGATATTGATTAAGATGTTATAGGAGAGGCGGATGGAGAGGGATAGTGATATCGAAAGCAAGAGCCTTGGGCCTGGTACCGTAACTCTTCATGGAATTTGCAAGTTCCATAGGCGTGAAAACTTCTTTTGCTGCCTTGTTGAAATCTGTTCTATTAGTATATTGAAATCTACTGTCTAGAAAACTCCTGCAAGTAGTGTGAGGGGCTCTTCACCGAAAGTACCCTTTAGTAAATTTGTAGCTCTTTCAACAACAGCATCCTGGTACAGATTGCTTAGCATTTTAGTTTTCTTTTCTTGTATTTTTGTAGGATTATAACTCATAAATTAAATGCAGTTTGTAAATTATTGCCAACGTTTATTCCAGGAGTTAGGGTGATTTGTTAAAGAAATATTAGACTTTTCGTGATTGATTTAGTTTACAATAGTTTATCCTGATGATTGGGATTTTGCTTAAATTTAGATTAAAATCTTCTCAGACTAATCAATTCTTTTTTATTGGTTAAAATATGTAAGCATGCAATACATTGCATTTGGCTTGATAAAATTTTGGGGATACAAGAACAGAATGGTCATAAAATATCTTCCTTTTAGACTGACTATACTTATTCGTACTTCTGTTTCCCAGAAAAGGTAATGAAATTACTATTTTTGCAGGTTGAAGAAAGGGTTCAGAGAAAAGGTCTTGATTTTTAAAAGTCTAAGACTGGTTCTGTTCTAGCATTTAAAGTCAGCTTCACAGAGTAATCTACCACGTATATCTCTTGATTGACCAAGTTTTCTCAGACCATGAGGCAGGTTACAAGTTTGACCTCTTTTCCTGGTTCTTATACTCTAAAACTTCTACTTTCTCGAGCTCTAAAAGTGTTAGCGCATATGCTTCTCTCTTAGTGTGTTTTTTAACATTATATATATTATGTATATGTGTTATATAGGACGGATGATAGCGCTAGCACAAGGGAGGGGAAGCTGATCTTTCGAACCCTTTAAACTTTCTGGTGGAAGTTGCAAATCAAGAAGAACCGGCATTCAAATCAGAAATGACCAATGGTCCGAAGATTAAAGGACTTTTTTTAGAACTAAATGGAAAATCGAAGATAAAAAGAATAGCATTGGTTTAACTATAACAGTGATAAAAAGAGTTGTGACTTTTGGATGAAATTTAGAACTTTGTTTATTTTGGTTAAGTTGGAACTTTGTATTTGTTGAATTTGAACTTTGATTAATAGTTCTTAAGTTAATATATTATTAAGAATTCAATATTCCAAAGTGTCATCAATGGATATTTTTATGTTGGTAAAATAGTAAAAAGTGTTACAATAAATACAATAGTGTTACAGTATAGACAAGAGTGTTTATAAAAAAAGTGTTACAATAAGTTATATGTAACCAAAAGAATTTAATTATTTTACTATATTGTGTTACAATAGCAAAAATTATGTTGCAAAAGAGTTTATCACAACATATTTTTTGGTGTTATTAAAGGTTTAGGGGTGTTGTGATGGAACTGTGGTTGCACATGTTTGGTGTTACCATATATACTGAAGTGTAACCTAACAGTGTTATCATAGACCCCTATCACAGTACGAGCAAATTCAACTATACTCTAGCAAGTCAACTATGAACCTTTTAAGCTTTAAGGATATTCGTCTTAATGAGTTTCACGTGGAAACTACTAGTGAGGGCGAAAATAATATCTCCTAATCACTTCATCTACCTCAGGCTTAAGAAAATCTTGGAGAAATTACCATCAGTCTCTTCTGGGTTGTATACCACACAAATAAGGTCATTGAGTCTTACAATGTCACTATTCCCAAAATCGTTGATCCAAAATCCCTTATTAATGTGGCATGATAGACTAGGTCATCCAGAAGTCTCTATGATGCATCGTATTATAGGAAATTCTATGGGACATCCTCTTAGACACCATAAGATCATACCACAAGAAGAAACTTCCTTGTTCAGCTTATTCTCTAGGAAAATTAATTGGTTCGACCATCTCAATGTTAAACTTAAACCGAATCCCCCAAGTTCCTAGAACGGATCCAAGGTGACATTTGTGTTTCATTCATCCATCTTCAGGCCTATTCAGATATTTCATGGTTTTAATTGATGCAATCAACCAGATGGTCTCATGTATGTCCTACTTTCCTACCCCGAAATTTAGCTTTTGCCAAACTGTTTGCCCAAATAATAAAGTTACGAGCCCAATTCTCAGACCATCATATTAAATCAATTTGTTTAGATAATGTTGTTGATTTTACATCCTCAACTTTCAATGATTATTGTGTGATGGTTGGGAATCTCAGTCGAACAATCCAGTAGCGTACGTACGTACTCAAACTGGTTGGCAGAATCTTTGATTAAAAGACTTCAACTTATCGCTCGTCCCTTACTTCTTAGAGCCAACTTACCAACATTTGTTTGGGTCATGCTATATTACATGTTGTGAACCTAATAAGAATTAGGCATCCTCCTATCATAAACAATCTCCCCATCAACTAGCACTTGGTCAAATTCTTGATGTCTCTCATTTTAAGATTTTTGGTCATGCCGTATATGTTCTCATTGCCCCACCTCAAAGGTTAAAGATGGGATCGTAAAGGAGGATGGGTATATATGTCGGTTTTGATTCACCATCTATTATAGATATCCTGAACCACTAATTGGGGATTTTTACTGCTCGCTATGCTGATTGTCATTTTGATGAGTCAATATTTCCGACATTAGGGGGAGATAAATTATTGCATTAGATGAACCCTTACTTGACATGGAATACATCAGGATAAAATGTTTTAGATCCGAGAACTAATCAATGTGAATCTGAAGTTCAAAGAATAATTCATATGCAAAATATTTCTAATCAAATCCATATGCTTTTAGTGATTCTAGGCATATTGTTAAATCACATATACCTACCATTAATGCCCTAGCAAGGGTTGAAATACCTATTCATAAATCAGTTCCCGAAGAATTGATTAATAATTCAAAACCATGCCAGAAGCGCGGTAGACCAATTGGTGCAAAAGATGTTGTACCAAGAAAACGAAAAACGATTGGACATGCCTCTGAAGTGGCAAATGTTCCAGACAATACCCCAGAAGTGGTATCACCTCCTGAAGAGGTTAAAACCCCTGAAGTGGCAGTGACAAAACCACCAGAAGTGGTATTGCCTCTAGAAGAGGATATTGCCTTTGAAGTGGCACATACTTCCGTAAAACAAAGGTACCTGAAAGTTATGAGATCTCATTAAGTTATGTACATAATGGAAAATTATTGGATCGTGGGAGTATTGAAGTTGATGGTGTATATGCTTTTTCTGTGGCATGTGATATTATTATGAACACCGATCCATAATCACAATATGGAAGAATGTCAACAAATAGATGATTGGCCAAAATGGAAAGTTACAATCCAGAAAGAATTGCAATCCTTGCGCAAGAGAAATGTATTTGGACCTGCAGTCCGAACACCAGCTGGTGTGGTTCCCATTGGGAACAGATGGGTATTTGTCCGAAAACGAAATGAGAGAAATGAAATTGTAAGATATAAAGCCCGGCTCGTAGCCTAGGGATTCTCTCAAAGGCCTGGATTTGATTACCAGGAAACTTACTCTCATGTGATGGATGGGGTTACTTTTCATTTTCTTATGGGTATGGCTTGTATGAAAAAATTGGAAACACGTCTAATGGACGTTGTGACAGCCTAACTATATGGATCACTTGATAGTGATATCTATAAGAAAATCTCTGAAGGATTAAAATTGGATGAGACTAAGACTCGTCATTTATACTCAGTTAAATTATAATGATCAATATATGGACTGAAACAATCTGGTCGTATGTGGTATAACAGGCTTAGTGAATACTTATCGGATGATGGGTATGTTAATGATAAAGTATGCAAATGTGTGTTTATTAAAAGATCTCAAACTGGTTTCGTTATTACTGTTGTATATGTGGATGATTTGAATATTGTAGGTACTTCTGAAGATATTACTAATGCTGCTAATTATTTGAAAAATGAGTTTGAGATGAAAGATCTTGGAAAGACAAAGTTATGTTTAGGTTTACGGGTGGAACACTTATCTTCAGGAATATTTGTTCATCAATCAACCTACACAGAAAAAGTTCTTGATCGATTTTACATGGAAAAATCTCATCCTCTAACTACACCAATGGTGGTTCGGTCACTTGAATTTGAAAATGATCCATTTTATCCCATAAAAGAAGATGAAGATCCACTTGGACCATAAGTTCCATATCTCAGTGCAATTGGCACTCTTATGTACCTCGCGAACAACACACGGCCTGATATTGCTTTTGTTGTGAATCTATTAGCAAGATTCAGTTCAGATCAAACTAAAAGACATTGGGATGGAATCAAGCATATATTAAGATATCTTCGCGGGATAATTGAACTTGGATTATTCTTTCCAAATAATTCGAAATCACAGCTGGTTGGATATGCAGATGCTGGATACTTGTCAGATGCTTATGTTTGGACGATCACAGACAGGTTACTTATTCACATATTGCGGTATGCTATCTCTTGAAAGTCTACAAAACAGACCATGGCTGCAACTTCATCAAATCACGTAAAATTACTAGCAATCCATTAAGCAAGTAGGGAATGTGTCTGGATACGATCCATAATCCAACATATTCGGCAATCATGTGGATTATCAAATGTTACAGACGGCCCCACTATTTTGTTTGAAGATAATTCAGCTTGCATTAAAGAGTTAAAGGAAGGATATATCAAGGGAGATCGAACAAAATACATCTTACCAAATTCTTCTACACTCACGAATTATAAGAGAATGGAGATATTGAGGTACAACAAGTTTGATCATGTAATGATCTAGCGGATATACTTACAAAGTCACTACCGATATCAACATTTGAAAAGCTACGAAATAACATCTGAATGCCAAGATTGAAGAACATATTACATTAAGATGTCGATATGTGAGATATTTTATTCAGGGGGAGACTGTACCTTTTTCCTTCGTCAAGGTTTTTATCCCACCGGGTTTTTCTTGCAAGATTTTAACGAGGCAGTTAATTTTTGAGATACTCACATTTGATATCAAGGGGAAGTGTTATAATGATTGTCAAATCTTATTAAGGAAAACTCGTGATACTTACTAAGGAAGATTCGCGATACTTATCAGAAAGACTTAATTTAAGATTGGAAGCTTGTCACGAAAATTAAGATTTTGTTAACCTGACTAAGAAAACTTACCTATTAAGTTTTCTTAGTATAATTGATAAAGCTCTACTATACATAGAAGTTTTGCCTAGTCATTTGTACTTGAACAATCACAGAAGAATTAATAATACTTTTTCTCTCTTCTTTCTTTTTTACTCTACAGTTTCTTATTTTATCCTCTTTTAATTTCTTACAACTCTTTTGCTGAATATATTATCATATTATGTCCAGGCAATTCCATTTTGGTAGATTTTAAATAAACTTGAATTACAAAAACGGTATAAAGCTACATAAGGTATGCATTTTCGAAATATCTTGAACAAATTTGTCATTATCAAATATATTTAGAAAATTAAAGCCGAAAAATAACCAGATAGACATAGTCCGGATAAAAATCCCATTTGACCTTGCCTGGCAGGCTAGCAATGGGTGTGAAATCCCTTGTAATTTTCTAAAAAGAACCCGGTTTAATAAAATGTTTTCAAATTCAGATAAAACTCAATGGCCCGCTATTTATGCATAACTTAGAAGTGTGTGAAATCTGCATGTATGAGATGAAAGCATATAATTTGGCTAAGCCGTGAATTCATGGGCTCAAGTTAGGATTAGTTAACGGTCTATACACTTGTTAACCTTTTTTCAAAAGATTCATAAAATCATGGACCTCGTTTCATAACTCCCAAAGGATTCATTGTGTTTGGACCTGCTTAGAGGATTCATGAAAGTGGTACCCATAATATTTTTGTATTAATATCAAATTTTCTTCGTATACGTGATCTTTCTGAAATTGAATTATTGTTTTAGAAGGTTTTGGAAAGGAGCAAATCAAGAAGAACCAGCATCCAAATCTGAACATACCAATGGTCCGAAGATTAAAGGACTTTTTTGATAATTAAACGGAAAATCGAAGATAAAAAGAATAGCATTGATTTAATTAGAACGGTGATAAAAGAGTTGTGACTTTTGGATGAATTTAGAACTTTATTTATTTTGATTGAGTTTATACTTTATATTTGTTGAATTTGAACTTTGATTAACAGTTCTTAAGTTAAATATGTATTTAAGAATTCAAAGTTCCAAAGTGTCACCAATAGATATTTTTTATGTTGGTAAAAACAATAAAAAATGTTACAATAAATACAATAGTGTTATAATAGAGGTAAGAGTGTTAATTATTTTATAATATTGTGTTACAATAGCAAAACAAGGTTGCAAAAGAGCTTATCACAACAAATTTTTTGGTGTTACTAAAGGTTTAGGGGTGTTACAATGGAACCGTGGTTGCACATGTTTGGTGTTACCAGATACTGAAGGTGTAACCATAGGGGGTATATGGTTACACTTTAACCTATATTATCAAAGGCTCTAAAAGTCTTATCATAGACCCATATTGTAGCATGAGCAAATCCAACACTACCAAATTTTCAAAAAGTCTAATTATAGCCCAATTTTTTGCTTTAGATAACATTTTTTTGGCCATTTTTATATTTTTTTTGGTATTTCTAGAGACGATATATGGTGTGGTATAAAGGGAACTACGTTAAAAGGATGTATGGTGTAATAGTTTTTAAATTATTAGGTGCAAAGTGTGACGAATTAAAGTACTAGACCAAAATTTAAAAAAAAAATAACCAAACGTAAGGATGCAAAGTGCTAAAAACTCATTTTAATATTATTATTACTAACATAGTTACTCTTGAAAAATATTGAGCTAAATTTTTTAGTTTTCAATAATATAATTAATGCATATTTTTTTCAAAATAATCAGGATTTGGGCAATTAGAATAATTAAATGTCCACCTTAAAAATAAGTTATTTATCGGGTTTGTTACATTTATTAAAGTCGTGGTGAATTTAATTTATGTCGACGTGAATTAAAGCCTAAAATTAACCGGATAGACTTAGTTTAGATAAAAATCCCATTTGACCTTGCCTAGCAGGCTAGCAATGGGTGTGAAAACCCCCTGTAATTTTCTAAAAAGAACCCGGTTTAATAAATGTTTTCCAATTCAGATAAAACTCAATGGCCCGCTATTTATGCATAGCTTAGAAGTGTGAATCTGCATGTATGAACTGAAAGCATAGAATTTGACTAAGCCCGTGAATTCATGGGCTCAAGTTAGGATTAGTTAACGGTCTATCCCCTTGTGAATTCCTCAAGGCATGTTTGGATTAGCTAACTTATTATTTATTATTACATGTACAAATACTCTCCCGTCATATTTCCCCTCCATATATATTTTAAAACTCTCATAAATATTATTTTTTAATTTTTTCTTTTAAATAAAAATATGATACTTAAATTTATATGAAAAAAGAAAATTTTAAAAATAAATTATTAAATTATACTTTATATTATTCTTAAAATGTGTGTCAAGTACGAGAAAAAAAATCGTAAAAAATGAGTCGAATGCAGGGAATTTAATTTTAGACTATATGTGTTATTAGTTGTTCGGATAAATCTATTAGTAATTTATAATTATATTCTATGAAAACTGATAATATTGCTAGAAGATTAAAAATTACTTTTTAAATGAAGGGTATAGCGTTTTATGAAGCTAATTTATAAATTTTTAAAATAAATAACTGAAATAGCTGCCATTACATACATGATTTTAATTTATAAAAGAAAAGTTGACTTGTAAACAGATATCCGAAAAAGCTCCGACTTCTGTATGAGAGCAGGGTCAAATTGTTCCCGATAGGGGTGTACGCGGTTCGGATCGGATCGGTTTTGGGATAAAAGTCGAACCAAGTCGCGAATAGCGGTTTTAGAAAATTGTCATCCGCAACAGCAAATGCGGTTGCGGTTAACCGCGTCAATTGCGATTGCGAATTTGCGGTTATTGCGGATCGGTTTGCGGTTCAACTACTTATTTTATAATAATTTATAATTTGCAAAAAAAAATCGGAATATTAATAAATTCAAGTTTAAGTTACGTGATAAATTTACATTCGAAATAAAAATAAACTAATGCTATGTGTGAAGTAAGAATATTAAAAATATACAAAAATATGGAGGTGAGAGAAAAGAAAAAAGAAAAGGATAATAAAAAAATTACATGTTGATTACATTTTCCATTTGTTTTTGTTATATATCTTATAATGATTGTAAATTTATGAACGAAAATCTTAACATTAACCTGAGATTAGTTAATAAATGTGTATACTTGTTAATTTATATGATATCAATTATATTCTTGGAAATATATTATATTATTAATATATGTTGCGAGTTGCGGTTGCGATTTTGCGATTTTCAAAAATTTAAAATTGCATCCAAATCGCGAATGAGTGGTTTTTAAATTTTAGATCCATAATCAATCCGTGTTTTGTAATTATCCGTAAAATACGGTTCGATAAGCGGTTCATCTCTACACACCTGATTCTCACCCCTAGTTCCCAGACCGAAAACAGAGTATTACATTTATATTAATACAGAGAAAACATTATTCTATTGATTATAATAAACAAACAAATTAGATAGTTGCACCAACTAAAATGAAGACGGTATATAAAACAAACAACTTTATAAAAAAATGTGATGGCCTTGGATTCGCTCAGTCGACCAACTTTTTTTCCTACTTTTCTTGCACCCAAGCAGAGACGCATGTCGTGCATTTATAAATTTGTTTTGTTCTGTTTAATTATTAGGGATTTTATTTACAAAGAGCCTCATTTGATGGGAAATTAGAGAACAAATATTGTAGAATTAAAATATTGTTTTGTTCGAAAAAACACTGTGGATTACATTACATTTTGTGTAAACTTATACATCTACTCAACTCACCATACTTGATAATTGGTAGCGTTGAACAATTGTAATGAAAGTATCTCAATCTTTATATATTTAATGTGTCTGGGCAAAGTAGCTGTAAGTACGATTAATTTATATATTGGTTGTTGCGGGAATCATGCATAACTTGGTATTTACTATTTACTTCAATTTGCTTACAGCAACTGGGGTGTTAAAGTTTAAATTGTTAAATTTATTACTATAATTTGAGATCAAAAAATATATTTGGTGCTAAAATATTCAACTGCAATATTAGTTTTAATTTACAATTAAATATTTTTCTATTTAATGAAGTTCTGTATGTATTTTTGAAATTTCTCTTAAAATATATCAACATACATTTCATATTTAGTTATTTAATAATATGCGAAGGATATAGAAAGAATGCCCAAAATACACCACTTTCCAGCTTCAACTGCCCAAAATACCCACCGGCGGGAAAAGTGCCCAAAATACCAAGTTATTCTAGCTAAACAAGCTATTCTAGCTAAACAAGTTTGGAGGTGTATTAAATTTCTAATTCTTTGTGTTCGCGAGTTCTAAAAGCTAGTTATTTTCCAAATTGTGATATTTCAGAAGCTCAGAAGGGTTCTTTTATTTCTTTTGTTTGGAGGAGTATTCTTTGGGGGGCTGAGAAGTGATTGAGAAAGGATACAAATGGAGAATAGGAAATGGTTGTAATGTTAAGGTGTTTAAAGATCCATGATCACCAAGTCCTAAAAAATTTAAATTTTTTGAGAAACCTTTACTTTTTGAAGATATTTATGTTAAAGATTTAAAGATGAATAATGGGCAATGGGATGAGAATTTAATTAGAGATATTTTTTCTGAAGAGGATGTGAACTTGATTCTTACCCTGCCTATTGTTGATAATAGTGTGGAAGTTAGAATCCTCTGGCATTATTCAAAAAATGGTGAATACTCTGTTAAAAGTGGATATAAAATTGCTCTTGATATGTTGGAGAATCGTGAATTGTCTAATTTTTAGAAATCTGAATCTTGGTGGAAAATTTTTATGGAGTCTGAGTATTCCCCCGAAGATAAAAAAAATTTGTTTGGAGCGTCTGTCAGTCGTGGTTACCTACAAATAATGCTTTATCGACCAAAAAAAATCATCTTGATAAGTGGTGTTGTAGATGTCGTAATCAATCTGTTGAATCTATAAATCATGCCTTCTGGAGATGTAAATATGCTTCTCAAATTTTGAAGATGACTAAATTTTGGAGATGGATTAAAAGGGACTCGGGAGATGATGTTTCTTCTCTTATCTATAATTTGCCGTGTTCAATTCCAAAAGATGATTTTGATTTTTTTTTGCATCGTATATTGGCATGTTTGGAACCTAAGAATAGTGAAGTTCATGATAAAAGAGATTTTGATCCTTCAGACACTCTTAGTGGTGTTTTAATTATTTGGCAGAGTACATAATGGTAAAAGTAATTATCCGTTAATTGAGGATGGTGGTGCTACCAAAACTACTCGGGTTAAGATTTGGTCTCTACCATTTCATTATGATTTCAAAATTAATGTTGACGCTGGTGTAATCTTAGAAACAGGTGAACGGGGTTTCGGAGTAGTAATTAGAGATAAAAATCGAGTTGTTCTTGGATGTAAGAGTATATTCTGTAGACGGAGTTTAAGTGTGTTAAATGATGAATTATGGGCTATTTTTGAAGGTATTAAGATGCCAAAAGAGTTCAAAGTTCAAAACTTCTCTATTAAATCATATTCGATTGGTGTTATTTGCCATTTATCTCAATGTCTGGTTCAATATTATCATACGGTTATTGGGATTGTGATGGTTTTATCAGAAAAATTTACGGAGAGTTGGAGGGTGTAGCATTTGCTAGTTTTAGTTTTTGTCATAGGAGTTCTAATTTAGTTTTTCATCTTTTAGCTGGAATTGCTTTGAATTTTAAAGTTGATGTTATCTGGAACGGGGTATTACCATTTGTTGTGTGTGCTACAATTTGTGCAGATGCACCTCTTCTTTGATATTTGCGTGTATGTTTCAATTTCAAAATTAGAAAAAAAAGTGATCAGAAAATTTTTTGAGCCCCTCGAACAGTCAAAGCATTTATTT
This sequence comes from Apium graveolens, assembly GCF_009905375.1. Lineage (NCBI taxonomy): Eukaryota > Viridiplantae > Streptophyta > Magnoliopsida > Apiales > Apiaceae > Apium > Apium graveolens. The sequence goes on from NW_027419879.1 coordinate 42,330, forward strand.
GTTGAGTTGAAAAACTTTGATCATGCAAAAAAATCAGCACAAGTTTCAAATTTCAACCAACAAATTTTACTTTGCAGAGGTTATCACTTAACATACCATATAACGGAATCGTAGAAATTTTCGAATATGCTACTTTAATTGTTCGTCTCCGACCAACCCGTCGTAAATTGTGCAATAGTTCAAGAACATTTCTTAAAGTCCTGTAGTTTTTAAATAATAATGAAAAGGTATTGAAACTTGATAAAGATTAGAAAAATTAAAATTGGGTTAAAATAATGGACCTAAAATATGGATCTGATTTTAATATAAATAACTTGTATATTAAGAAATAGGGTTTTATAAAGATATATATGTCACATTCTACTTTCTCTTCTTTATTTTAAAAATTCGTAAGATTTTCATACATAAAAACCAGCAACCTTGTACAAATCGTAGAAAATTCATATTGAGTTGGCATTCGTTGATTTTGAATTTTTCGGAATGATATCTTCGTGTTCTGAGTTTTTCAAGAAAACATCATTTAGTGGATGAAAAAGGCTATAAACAGATTTAATCAGGATTAAAATCAAGAAGAAATTCGATATCCGATATGTACAATTATTGACGAGTTACTATGGATTGAATATGGGTTTAGTGTGAATTATTTGTTTGCGTGATTGAGGTAAGTAATTATTCGTTTCTCTGTATATGTTCTGTAACATGCCATATTACGTGTGATTGTATATTCTCTAATATTTGTTTAGTTATTATAAGTGTGACATCTATTCGTGATTAATAAGATAACAATTTTAGGAAATCCCCAGTTTCAGTCATATATAAGAATTAGAACACAATCACTTGATTGTGTGATACATTGAACATATAACTAGTTTGCACACGTTCCTGAACATATCAAGATTTGGTTTCAGTTGACGAGTGACGTGAACTAACCCCTCATCGAATAAAAACTCAGTCACTTGGAAAAGTATGACATAAAGTACAAAATACCGGTCACTAGCAAAGTGTGTTATATTGTGTGATTTATGACGGTGGAAATTTTTCAGATAAAAAGATAATATTAATATTTATTGATTGATTAAGAATATCGATTTGTGAATTATAGAACCTATTGTGTGCTTCGTTTTGATAATTATCATAAAAATATATTATGTGAATCGTGTACTAATTATTATCGAATATTTGTGTAATCCTATATGATAGATGTTATGTGTCGGATGTAGAAGTTCTGTTTGGATGTTAAAAATATTATTTTAAGTCGTTGAACGGTAGTTACTTACTGGAATTCGCAACTCATCCTTTTAATTTTCATATTTGTGTGAGATCAAGTTGAATAATATTGAAATTTGACAATCTTAATTTTAGAGTGGATAGACTTTTGAATTTTCGTTAGATGTGTTTTTTTTGTAAAAATCATATTTATAATTAAATTTTGAATCAATTATTAAATTGTATTTTAGTTTTAATTTATAATTAATAATTATTAGGAAAATATATTAAATATATATTATATTTTGGATATTTATTATAAAGGGTTGTAATATTGAGGTATATATACATATCCTCAAATACATTATTATGAGATTGAATGATTGAATAACACCTTTATTAATTTTGTCATGGCATCATAGACAGGTCAAGTAACCTTACTTCCGCATATACAAATCATTATATAGAATATGTATTACCAAGATTCTCGAAGAAACAAAGTCAGTCATTGATTACAGCTTTTGATAACCCTAAAAATACAGTATATCAACTAAAAAGTGAAAGTGATGATAAAGGATGGATAATTGATACTGGCGCTTCAAATCATATTACGGGGAATTTATCATGTTTGAAGAATATTAAAGATATGGTTCCATGTCCCGTTGATTTTCCAAATGGTGAGAAAGTTGCAGCAATCAAATAAGGAATGATGCAACTTTCGGACAAAATTTATCTTAATCGGGTCCTCTATGTTCCCAAATTAACTTGCAATTTAATTTTTGTTTCACAAATTAGTGATGATCAGAATTATTTTGTTCGATTTTCGTCTGACATGTGTGTTATATAAGATCTTCATTCAAGTGAGGTTATTGGGATTGGTGGGAGACAAGATAGAATATAATAACATTATATTTTTGGTGTGTCTTGAATGTCACTACTTTTTCAGTATTAAGTTCTTCCATAGAATTTTGCTATAAACGGATGGGACATCCTTCTGAAAAAATTATAAAATTAATCCATCCACTTCATAATTTAAAGGGGTGTTTGGATAAAGCATGTGAGTGTGTCATCGTGCAAAGTAACATAGGGAAATTTTTCTACAAGTGATGATAAATCTACACGAATTTCTGAGTTAGTCCATTGTGATTTATGGGGTCTTTACAATACACATCCATCTTGTGGAGCTCGTTATTTACTGACATTGGTGGATGATTTTTCTCGTGCTGTATGGGTATTCTTGCTGAATTATAAAACAGAGGTACTTAAATTTTTCATGTGGTTCATTGCTATAGTTGACCATCAGTTCTCACATAAAATTAAAATTATACGCAGTGACAATGGTACATAATTTAATAGCATGAAAAAATATTTTTTGGAGAATGGTATATTATTTCAAATAAGTTGTGTGGGTACTCCTCAGCAGAATGGACAAGTAGAGAGAAAACATCGTCATATTTTAAATATTGGGACGCTTTAAGATTTCAAAGGAATTTGCCTATCATATTTTGGGGAGAATGTATCTTGCCTGCAGCTCATTTAACTAATAGAACACCCTCTAGTGTTTTACAAAACAAGACTCCATGTGAAATTTTGTTTGATTTTTCGCCCTCGTATGATATTTTACGTGTATTTGGATGTTTTTGTTTTGCTCATAATGAACGAGCAAATGGTGATAAATTTGCAAGTCATAGTAGAAAGTGTATTTTTGTAGGTTACCATCCTGGAAAAAAAGGATGGAAGCTATATGATTTAGAGAATAAAGAATTTTTCCTATCTCATGATATGAAATTTTATGAGAATAATTTTCCTTACTTGGAGAATGATTTGGTGAATACTAAATTGCCCCCTCAAATGGAAAACAAAGTGTTTATATATGATTTAGAAATTTGTGAGTATTACTGTACGCCAAACGAAATAACATAGGTATTGGAAGAAATCTCAAACTTAGATCCTCCTAATCATAGTATCATACGACCAAATTTGGTGACACTTGATCTTGAAATCAGCGATATGCAAGCAGCTGAGACCTCTAGAATGGATGAATAAGTACCTAATGCTGCTTTGGATAGTACGTCGGGTCAAGGAATGAGAACAAAATTTTCATCGACCAAACTTAAGGACTTTGTAATACATATAGTATTACAGAAGACTCCATCGAATGTTTCCTCTACTCCTGATTCTCCTTCGAGTACACATTTTTCGATAGCACATTATGTAAGTTGTAATAAATTTTATGTTAAACACCAAAATTTTCTTGCAGCTATTACTACAAGTGTGGAGCCACGGTCTTTTAAGGAGGCTGTGAAAGACACATGGAGGTGTAGTGCTATGCAAAACGAAATTCAAGCTTTAGAAGATAATGACACATATCTTCCTCCCGGTAAGAAAGCTCTTGGCAATAAATGGGTGTACAAAATTAAGTATAACTCAGATGGAACAGTTGAAAGATTGAAGGCTAGACTGGTTATTTTTGGGAATCATCGGGTGGAAGGTATTGATTATAATGAAACATTTGCTCTGATGGCAAAGATGGTCATTGTTCGGGTTTTCTTAGTCATTGTTATATCAAAAATTTGGGAATTACTTCAAATGGATGTCCAGAAAACCTTTTTATGCGGTGATCTCGATGAGGAAGTTTATATAAAATTTCCACCTTGTTTTAAATCTTCAAATCCTTGTATGATTTATTGTCTTCGTAAGTCAATAAATGGGTTAGGACAGTCACCTCGTTGTTGGTCTGATAAACTTGTTGCGGCATTAAAGGAATATAGATTCATGCAATCTTATACTGATTATTCACTTTTTACGTATACAAAAGGTGGTGTGCAAAAAAATGTAATTGTCTATGTTGATGACTTGATTATTTCTGGAAGTGACTCCCATGCATTAAAGATGTTTAAAGATTATCTTTGCTCTTGTTTTCCCATGAAAGATCTTGGGATGCTGAAATATTTTTTGGGTATTGATGTGCCTTGAAGTCCTCAAGGATTATTTCTATGTCAACGAAAATATGCTCTTGATATTATTTTCGAAGCAGGTATTGGGTGATAGGCCTGTAATTCTACTAATTGAACAAAATTATAAACTTGGTCATGCTACCGGTGCATATCTCACGGATCCTGAAAAATATAGTAGACTTATTGAGCGTATTATTTATTTGGTTGTTACACGCCCAGATTTTTCATACACAGTTCATATTTTTTCTTAATTTTTACAAAATTCTCGAAAAGAGCATTGTGATGCAGCGCTACATACAATTTGTTATTTGAAGGGAGCTTCGGGTCAAGGAATTTTACTTCGTTCTGATAGTGAATTGTCTTTGACCGGTTGGTGCGACTCAGATTGGGCAGCATGTCCTCTTACTTGGCGATCTTTTACTGGTTGGTTGGTATTTCTTGGACAGTCGCCAATATCCTGGGAGACTAAAAAGCAACCAACAGTATCCCGTTCTTCAATTGAAGCCGAGTATCGTTCTATGACAGCTATTACTTATGAGTTAAAGTGGTTGAAGGAACTTTTATTGAGTCTTGGTCATGTACATCACAAGAAAGCTATTCCTTTATTTTTTGATAGTCAGTCAACACCACACATTGTCAAAAATCATGTTTTTTTATGAGAGAACGAAACATATTAAGGTCGATTGTCACTTTGTGCGAGATGTTATTCAAGATGGTATTATTTTTTCATTTTATATGCATACAACTAAAAAATTAGCAGATATCTTTACAAAGACTCTTAAAAAGAGACAGCTTGATTTTTATTTTAGCAAGTTGGACATTTCTGATCTATATGCTCCAACTTGAGAGGGGGTACTAGGAAAATATATTAAATATATATTATATTTTGAATATTTGTTATAGTGTTGTAATATTGATGTATATATACATACCGTCAAATACATTATTATGAAGGATTGAATAACATCTTTATTAATTTTATTAATAAAAAAAATGGGATGTTATACTTACTCTACAGGCGTTAGTTACAGATTTTTAACAAAATGACCGGTAGGTTAAGTAAATATTTTGTAACGCATTATATGTATGTGTGTCCATTTCTAGACATAAGTGTGAACAAAATACCGGCCACTAGTAAAGGGGTTAAGTAAATATTGTGCCCGTTTTGAAAATTTTAAAATAAATAAGTTATGACTTAAAATGCATAAGTGATTTATAAGTGATAAGTTGAAAAAACTTATAAATTATATAAGTGTTTGGATAATTTACTTATAAGTCAGATTTTTTTTACTTAAATGAGCTAAAATAAATAAAATTTAAATACAATTCTTTTTAATTCGTGAATTTTAAATTTAAATAATATTTACAAACATATATTTTAAAATAAAAATTAAAAAAAAAAGTTAAAAAAAATTAAAATAAATTGAGAAAAAGTACGACATTACTAACATTCAACTTATAAACTTATAAGTTATAAATTCGATTTATAAGTTGGGTCGACAAACACTCATCGATAAATACCTATGAACTTATAATTAAATAAGTTAGTTTACCGACTATTGCGTGAGCTCTTCTTGTGGTTTACCTAGTACGCGACTGCGGGTTCCCTACTGAAAAAAATGGGTAGGGGCAACAATTAGTCAGAGGTGATGATTATAATGGGGTGTAGGAATTGAATACCTAATTTATTTAAACTGAAACTAAAAGCATTTTTAATTTATTAGACACCAAATTTTTGATAAGCATGTAGCAATAAAATTAAAACAAAAAAAAAATCCTTTGTTATACTTTAAAGATTGTTTATTTATAAATTTAGTTATTGCCGTTTTACTAAAAATTGTCTTACACAATAATATTTGTCTCACTCAATCCCTCCTCTTACAAAAAACTCTTGCAAATATTATTTTATTAAAATTATTTCATGTTGATAATAATATTTTTTTTCAAAATTATTAAAATTTAAATTATTAAATGAATCCAAATATAAGAAGCAATCATGATAATTGTTGTACTAAATCATCATAATTACTACAAGAAAATTTACCCTCTAAAATTAACACTACAAGAAAAATGGCTAAATTTGACCGAAAATTTTCGGTCATATTTAGCTAAATTTGACCACAGCCGGTCACATTTAGTTAAATTTAACCGAATTGTGTCGGTCTTTTTTCGGCTGGTCAAATTTAGCAAAATCGGTTAAAATTAACATAAATTTGACCAATTAAATTTGACTGCCTAAAATTGACCGATTAAATTTGACCAAACTTTTGAAAATTTTAAAATTTGAATTTTTTTTTTTAAAATTGGCGCTTAAATTTGATTTTTTTGAATTTTGCCGCTAAAAATTTTAAAATTTGAAAATTTGTGAATTTACCGCCTAACGTAAAGCAAATTTGACCGCATTCCGTCAAATTTATAAATTTGACCGAACGCAGTCAAAAATATAAAATTGACCGAAGGAAGTCAAATTTAACTCTAACCCATATTTATCAAATGCAGTAACTTCCCGGTACATTCTGCTAAGTTTCTACCAAAAATCTGCTACAACACATAATTTTTATTATTATGATTTTGTGTCACTAATCAATATACAATTTATGTTATATAAATATTTAACACAATAAAATAATTACATATCATATTTCATAATTATTAATATTATTATTATTATTATTTTCATTACAAACTTACTCATAGAACTTAACTAAAACTTTCAAATCGAATTCTAAAACACTACTTTCTCTTTATTTAGTTTGACGGAAATGGTTACCGGACAATGGTTGGTTGATGAATATGCTCCTGTCAAACTACTGGTTGACTGCTAAAATAGCAAATCAAATATATTTATTTTTTTCTAAACTTTTTATCATATCACTAAAATATATCGATATTGACATTTGCAAGGTTGGATCATTAATAAATATATTTAGAAAAATTGAAACATTAATATGACACAAAACACTAGTAAGAAATACTCGTCAAACTACTAGTTGACTGTTAAAATATCAAACCAAATACATTATTTTTTTTCTAAAATATTTATTTTTGGATGAATACGTTTGTGTTATTGTTTGGATGTTTTTTGTTGGGATGTTGCATTGTTTTGGTTCCCGGTGGCTGTAAATACTACCAGGATGGCATGAAATTTACAGAACATTAACATCACAATGGTACATGTAAAACGATGTAAAAAATGTACAAAAGACATCATACAAAATAATATTAAACAAAGAAGAACTAAAAAACCGATGTGAAATAGTCATTTGACATCGGTTCTGGAAAAAAACTCAATGTATTTTAAGTCAAATAACATCGGTTAGAGAAATCGGCTGATGTTAAACAAAAAGATTTAACATCGGTTTCGTGAAGAACACCCATGTCTTATTCATCACTTCACATCGAGGGGCTAATTTAACCGATGTCTGATTAAACATTTCACATCGGGCAATTAATATAAATCATTGTCTGATCTAGCATTTCACATCGGTTTGTTCGAAAAAAATTTAATAAATGGCTTTTAGAGCTTATATGTTTCATGTTTTAATGGATAAATACCTCATAATATACTCATATTCACCTAGAAATACTGTAATATAAACTGAAATTTGTTACAAAGACAGCACATTTAATCTTAAAACCGATGTATAGTACTTTAATAGACATCAGCTGTTAACCGATGTCAAAGGCTGATGACATTTAACATCACACGCGAAGACATCGGTTCAGATTTTTTTTAACATCGGTTCTGAACCGAAGTCTGATCCCATATTTCTAGTAGTGTTATTGTCGCTATTCCTTGTGTAGATTAGACCGTACTCCAGCGTGCCACTGATATACCTGAGGATTCGCTTTGCAGCCTGTTGATGTAGTACTATTGGCTTCTCCATATATCTGCTTATGATTACCACTGAAAAGGCTATGTCTAGTCTTGTATGGATTGATTAGTATCGCAAACCTCCTACGATACTCTTGAATTCAGTTGTGTCCACGAGCTTTCCTCCTTCATCTTTGGTTATTCGTTCTTTAGGATCCATAGGATATTTAGTTGAATTACACCCCAGCATCCCAGCCTTCTCAAGGATTTTTTTTGCATATGCTGTTTGTTTCAACTCAATGTAATCATTCCCCAGTTCTACTTCTATCCCCAACTATTATGATAACTTTCCTAGGTTTCTCATCTCAAAGCGTGTATTCATCTGTTCCTTGAATTCTTCAATAACAGACACACTCGTACCCGTTACTAGTAAGTCATCGACATAGACCCCCATTAGCAGCATCTCCCCTCCAATTCTCTTTGTGTAGACAGCATGTTCATACGGGCATGGAATGAATCCAAGCTCTTCAAGACATTTACTCAACTTTGCGTACCACGCACGAGGTGCTTGACGCAAACCGTAGAGTGCTTTCACGAGTCTATAAACCAGCTGTTCGTTTCCTTTTTTCACAAAGCCCTCCGGTTCAGTGACATAGACCTCTTCCTGAATTTCTCCGTTTAAGAATGCCCACTTGACATCTAAGTGGTATACTTCCCATGAATTCTTTGCAGCAAGAGCTAAGAGTAGTCTTACTGTCTCTAAACGCGTCACTGGTGCAAACAACTCATCGAAGTCTCTCCCTTGTTGCTGAATATATCCTTTTGCAATGATACGCACTTTGTGCTTCACCACTTGTCCATTTGCATCCTTTTTAACTTTGTAAACCCATTTTAGGCCGATAGCCTTTTTGCCAGCAGGAAGCTCAGTTAGTTTCCAAGTGTGATTTTTTTCGACTGCGTCAATCTCATCCTTCATTGCCTGTTGCCAACTGTTTTCTGTAGCAGCCCTACTGTAGCTCGTAGGTTCGACTGTTCCCATCAACATAAGTTCATCATCGTCTAATTCTACTTCTTCAGTGGCGTCGTAGATATCTGTCAATTGTCTGAATTTTCTGGGAGGTTCACTGCTTTCTTCTGTTTCACTGTTTCCTTCTGCATTACTTTCATTACGAGCAGGTGGTGTGTTTGAGTGCTCATGGGTTTTGCTTTGGCCAGACTTTATGCTCCATTCACTAGCATTTGAGTGTCCATCTTGTGTAATTTCTGGACTTCTTACATCCTTATCATCTTCACCCTCGACTGCATTCTTATCCACTCTTGTGTGCAAGTTAACAACAGTGAACGTACCCTGATAGTCACCTCTGGTTGTGTCCAACCTCTCCCAGCTCCACCCTTTCTTTTCTTCAAAAATTACATCACGACTCACATGTACAGTACCGTTCTCAGGATCATATACTCTATACGCCTTTGAACCAGGTTCTTTCCCTAGTTTGATTACCATTTTGCTACGATTACTGAGCTTCGTCACTTGGTTTGCTGGAAGTTTCATGTGTGCTAAGCATCCGAAAATCCTGATGTGCCCCATATCTGGCTTTCTCCCAGTCCATGCCTCGTACGGTGTTACTCTAGATAATGCCCTGGTGGGTAGTCTATTTAAAATATAGACTGAATATCTTACTGCCTCCGCCCAGAATATGGCTGGTAAGCTCTTTTCTTTTAGGAAGCTTCGGGCCATCTCCACAACAGTTCGATTTCTTCTTTCCACCACCCCGTTCTGTTGTGGTGAGTATGGTGCAGTGAGTTGCCTGGTAATGCCTGCTTCTTCATAATAGGCATTAAAAGATTTTGAAGTGAACTCACCTCCCCTGTCTGTTCGAAAGGTTTTGATTTTTGCTTTTGTCCCCTTTTCAACTTTTGCCCTGAACCTTTTGAATGCCTCAAATGCTTCGTCTTTGCTCTTCAGAAAATACACCCACATGACTCTGGTGTAATCATCTACACACAACAGAAAATACCTGTTTCCTGTCACAGTTGGAGGTGTGATTGGTCCACAAAGGTCTCCATTGATGATTTCCAATGCTTCCTTAGCACTGTAGATTACCTGGCCTGGGAACGGCTTTTTTGCTTGTTTTGACATGAGACAGCCGTTGCATACTTCACTCTGTGGGTTTATTTTAGGCATGCCAACTACCATCCTTTCAGCAGACATTAAACTCATAGCTTTAAAGTTCACATGCCCAAGCCGTGCATGCCATAACCAAGATTCTTCATCGACTTTTGACAACATGCAATCTGCAGTTTCACTATCTAGAAGAATTTTATAGAGACGGTTTGTAGAATGTTTTACCTTCATGAGCAGCTTTCCCTTTCCTTCATAAACCCATAGGTACTTGCCTTTTATTATGAATTGATTGCCATCTTCAGCCATCTACCCAAGAGAGTTAATATTACTACATAACGCAGGGATATAGTATACCTTTGTCAGAAGTCTGTCTTCTCCATTCTTGCACCTTAGCCGAATTGTACCTCTTCCTTCAATATGTACCATCGACCCGTCACCAAACCTGACTTGTCCCTTGACACCTTTGTCCAACTCTACAAATTTTGATAACTGACCTGACATATGATTGCTAGCCCTATTGTCGAGGTACCATACGTTTGAGGCTGTCTGATTATTTGTAACCGTCTTGTCCAACTTTGGTGTCACTCTACCTTCGTCAACCAGCAACATCTTTTCAGTTATTAGTAATGCAGGTTCGTCGTCCTGCATTTGTGCCAGGTTGGCCTCTTCCCTTTGCTGGACGTCACGCTTTGATTTCTTGCATTCAGCAGCGTAATGTCCGTAACCCAAGCAGTTGAAACACCGTACTTTGCTCTTGTTTCATGTTCCACGTACAAAGTCTCTTCGTCCCTTTGAGTGTTCATACCCCTCTGATCCACTCCTTCCGTTCTGTTTCAGCCAATCTTCTTGTGTGAGAAGCAGTTGAGTCTCCTTATTCTCCCTTTTTGACCATTCTTTCGCTGTTAGCATCAGCTGTCCTCCACTAGTATCATTCAAGCCCCCTCAGTCTTTCTTCATGTGCCTTCAGAGACCCAACGGTTTCTTCTACAGACATGGTCTCTAGATCTCCAAATTGCTCGATGATGGACGCGATTTGAAGAAATTTGTTGGGCACAGCTCGTAGTAGCTTCTTCACTACATAATCTTCTTTGATTTCTGCTCCCAAAGATCTAATAGTGGTCACCAATATATTGAGCTTCATGTTAAAATCATCAAGTGCGTCTGTGTCTTTCATTCTCAGTGATTCAAACTCGGATTTGAGGGTTTTAATCCTTGCTTTTCTCACACGTTTCGCTCCTAAGCACATAGTTTTGACGGCTTCTCACGCTTCCTTTACTGTCTTTTTCTCTGAAACAGCTAGCAGAATATCCTCCGGAATTCCTTGATAAATGGAAGCCAAAGCCACTTTATCGGTCCTTTCCTCGATCACCGTCGTTGAGCCTGTACTATCTATTGCAGACCACACTTCCTGTGCTTCCATGTATACCTTCATCTTGATCGCCCATGTTGTATAGTTTCCTCTGTTTAGCATAGGATAACTCAGCCCGATCGTCCCCTCCTCCGTTTTTTCCAGTTTCCACCATGGCTATCTTTGGCATGTACTTTGGCATAAACAAATGTTACCCGCTCTGATACCAGATTGCGGGATATATCAAGTTTATATTAGTGTTTGTATATAACTGAAAACAAAGAGAAAGTACTTCTGAATGTGCTGATCATTCAATTAAAAGCAATTACAAAGATAAATACACCTGTGAGCAGATGTGATCCTAAAAACAAGGACTTACTTTCCTAAAAGATAGCAGCTTCCTAACGTTTTATTCAACAACTCTCTGCACTATCTCAGCTAATAATATGACCAAGTCACACACTAAAACAAAGAAATAAAATAACATGCAATAATTAAATAAGCACGCTCTTGATTAAAACTAACAAAAATATACGTCTTGCTAGGTTAAATATAAAGCTGTTGTCAATGCAGCAACTGCAAATTTGTGAATTAAAAATTTACCCTTGGTGTTCCACTCTTATAACCACCCCAGATTGTTTATGCACTGATGCTGTATTTTTAAGTTCAAATCCAATCTTTCAATCAATCTCGTATAAAGCATATTTATGTAGACTTTTATTCGTAAACGTGTCTGTCATGGAATGTTTCATGTGAAACATGTAGATACCAAAGATCAAAAGGATGACATCCTCACCAAACATGAGTCAATCAAGTCCTATCTTGAAAGGATAATAGATAATTATGCTACACCATTTAATCATGGACTATTATGCACATTATAATGATAATGATAGTAATGTTAAGCAGGTATGTGGGGATGATATTAATGTTAAGCCGGAAAATGGTTAAGCAGTAAGGTAAGTAAAAAAAGGTGGGGATAATATAGATAACTAATAACTACGTTGTACCATTTAATCATGCACTATTATACGTACTGTAATGATGTTATTATCATGGCATAAAGTAGTTAGGCAAAAGTAGTGGGATAGTTCAACAATTAATAGCTTAGACTTCTATATCATCTCTGTCATGTGTAAATAGATCTGCTAATGTTATACTTGTTGGAGTTTTTAATCTAAACATAGTTAGTATTTTTAATTAGCTGCTTTTTAGTCATTATCGTCAGTTTGTCCTGGTAATATGGCAGCAGAATCATTTTAGGAGATTTGATTTGATATCAAATGTGTGGAGTGAAATAAGGAGTCTGTTAGTTGTAGTGTGCGAGATTTTAGCATCCATTTGGGACTGAGGCTCGCTTATATATTTTGCATTGCATCTTGTTTCTATGTATCTCTTTATATAAAAAGTTCTGCAGTTTTCTCTATCATATAGTTTTTTCATCTCTCAAGTATATCTTATTTGTATTAAAAGGCTATTTTGCTGGTTAGATTCAGCACGTGGTATCAGAGCAATAGAACCTGGAGACACCTGTTGTTGTTGCTGGAATGGAGCCTACGACCATACAGAAGGAGAGTTCGTTCAGATTAAGTTACCAAGTGTTAACAAAGACCAACTATGCAGTCTGGGCACTCAAAATGAAAGTGTTCATGCAAGCCCATGCTGTGCGGAAAGCCATTAAACTCAAGGTGACTAAAGATGGAAAGGAGACTATAAAATTGAGTATCTAGCTTTCGATTATACTTTACGAAAGTATATCTGATTTGCAACACTTTAGTTGTGCATCGTTTCGACAAAGAGAATCTGAGAATATAGATATAAAATAGTGTTTTATTGATACGTTGAAATTAATTTTTTTCTTATAAGAAGAAATAGGGATAGAAAAGTACATGCCTTCCAAGTGTAAGTTTATTGTTATAATGTTTATATTATTTAACTTGGGAGTTAAAATATTATAAATTATATGATATTGATTAAGATGTTATAGGAGAGGCGGATGGAGAGGGATAGTGATATCGAAAGCAAGAGCCTTGGGCCTGGTACCGTAACTCTTCATGGAATTTGCAAGTTCCATAGTCGTGAAAACTTCTTTTGCTGCCTTGTTGAAATCTGTTCTATTAGTATATTGAAATCTACTGTCTAGAAAACTCCTGCAAGTAGTGTGAGGGGCTCTTCACCGAAAGTACCTTTAGTAAATTTGTAGCTCTTTCAACAACAGCATCCTGGTACAGATTGCTTAGCATTTTAGTTTTTCTTTTCTTGTATTTTTGTAGGATTATAACTCATAAATTTAAATGCAGTTTGTAAATTATTGCCAACGTTTATTCCAGGAGTTAGGGTGATTTGTTAAAGAAATATTAGACTTTTCGTGATTGATTTAGTTTACAATAGTTATCCTGATGATTGGGATTTTGCTTAAATTTAGATTAAAATCTTCTCAGACTAATCAATTCTTTTTTTATTGGTTAAAATATGTAAGCATGCAATACATTGCATTTGGCTTGATAAAATTTTGGGGATACAAGAACAGAATGGTCATAAAATATCTTCCTTTTAGACTGACTATACTTATTCGTACTTCTGTTTTCCCAGAAAAGGTAATGAAATTACTATTTTTGCAGGTTGAAGAAAGGGTTCAGAGAAAAGGTCTTGATTTTTAAAAGTCTAAGACTGGTTCTGTTCTAGCATTTAAAGTCAGCTTCACAGAGTAATCTACCACGTATATCTCTTGATTGACCAAGTTTTCTCAGACCATGAGGCAGGTTACAAGTTTGACCTCTTTTCCTGGTTCTTATACTCTAAAACTTCTACTTTCTCGAGCTCTAAAAGTGTTAGCGCATATGCTTCTCTCTTAGTGTGTTTTTTAACATTATATATATTATGTATATGTGTTATATAGGAACGGATGATAGCGCTAGCACAAGGGAGGGGAAGCTGATCTTTCGAACCCTTTAAACTTTCTGGTGGAAGTTGCAAATCAAGAAGAACCGGCATTCAAATCAGAAATGACCAATGGTCCGAAGATTAAAGGACTTTTTTTAGAACTAAATGGAAAATCGAAGATAAAAAGAATAGCATTGGTTTAACTATAACAGTGATAAAAGAGTTGTGACTTTTGGATGAAATTTAGAACTTTGTTTATTTTGGTTAAGTTGGAACTTTGTATTTGTTGAATTTGAACTTTGATTAATAGTTCTTAAGTTAAATATATTATTAAGAATTCAATATTCCAAAGTGTCATCAATGGATATTTTTATGTTGGTAAAAATAGTAAAAAGTGTTACAATAAATACAATAGTGTTACAGTATAGACAAGAGTGTTTATAAAAAAAGTGTTACAATAAGTTATATGTAACCAAAAGAATTTAATTATTTTACTATATTGTGTTACAATAGCAAAAATTATGTTGCAAAAGAGTTTATCACAACATATTTTTTGGTGTTATTAAAGGTTTAGGGGTGTTGTGATGGAACTGTGGTTGCACATGTTTGGTGTTACCATATATACTGAAAGTGTAACCTAACAGTGTTATCATAGACCCCTATCACAGTACGAGCAAATTCAACTATACTCTAGCAAGTCAACTATGAACCTTTTAAGCTTTAAGGATATTCGTCTTAATGAGTTTCACGTGGAAACTACTAGTGAGGGCGGAAAATAATATCTCCTAATCACTTCATCTACCTCAGGCTATAAGAAAATCTTGGAGAAATTACCATCAGTCTCTTCTGGGTTGTATACCACACAAATAAAGGTCATTGAGTCTTACAATGTCACTATTCCCAAAATCGTTGATCCAAAATCCCTTATTATGTGGCATGATAGACTAGGTCATCCAGAAGTCTCTATGATGCATCGTATTATAGGAAATTCTATGGGACATCCTCTTAGACACCATAAGATCATACCACAAGAAGAACTTCCTTGTTCAGCTTATTCTCTAGGAAAATTAATTGTTCGACCATCTCATGTTAAACTTTAAACCGAATCCCCCAAGTTCCTAGAACGGATCCAAGGTGACATTTGTGGTTTCATTCATCCATCTTCAGGCCTATTCAGATATTTCATGGTTTTAATTGATGCATCAACCAGATGGTCTCATGTATGTCTACTTTCTACCCGAAATTTAGCTTTTGCCAAACTGTTTGCCCAAATAATAAAGTTACGAGCCCAATTCTCAGACCATCATATTAAATCAATTTGTTTAGATAATGTTGTTGATTTTACATCCTCAACTTTCAATGATTATTGTGTGATGGTTGGGATCTCAGTCGAACATCCAGTAGCGTACGTACGTACTCAAACTGGTTTGGCAGAATCTTTGATTAAAAGACTTCAACTTATCGCTCGTCCCTTACTTCTTAGAGCCAACTTACCAACATTTGTTTGGGGTCATGCTATATTACATGTTGTGAACCTAATAAGAATTAGGCCATCCTCCTATCATAAACAATCTCCCCATCAACTAGCACTTGGTCAAATTCTTGATGTCTCTCATTTTAAGATTTTTGGTCATGCCGTATATGTTCTCATTGCCCCACCTCAAAGGTTAAAGATGGGATCGTAAAGGAGGATGGGTATATATGTCGGTTTTGATTCACCATCTATTATAAGATATCCTGAACCACTAATTGGGGATGTTTTTACTGCTCGCTATGCTGATTGTCATTTTGATGAGTCAATATTTCCGACATTAGGGGGAGATAAATTATTGCATTAGATGAACCCTTACTTGACATGGAATACATCAGGATAAAATGTTTTAGATCCGAGAACTAATCAATGTGAATCTGAAGTTCAAAGAATAATTCATATGCAAAATATTTCTAATCAAATCCATATGCTTTTAGTGATTCTAGGCATATTGTTAAATCACATATACCTACCATTAATGCCCTAGCAAGGGTTGAAATACCTATTCATAAATCAGTTCCCGAAGAATTGATTAATAATTCAAAACCATGCCAGAAGCGCGGTAGACCAATTGGTGCAAAAGATGTTGTACCAAGAAAACGAAAAACGATTGGACATGCCTCTGAAGTGGCAAATGTTCCAGACAATACCCCAGAAGTGGTATCACCTCCTGAAGAGGTTAAAACCCCTGAAGTGGCAGTGACAAAACCACCAGAAGTGGTATTGCCTCTAGAAGAGGATATTGCCTTTGAAGTGGCACATACTTCCGTAAAACAAAGGTACCTGAAAGTTATGAGATCTCATTAAGTTATGTACATAATGGAAAATTATTGGATCGTGGGAGTATTGAAGTTGATGGTGTATATGCTTTTTCTGTGGCATGTGATATTATTATGAACACCGATCCATAATCACAATATGGAAGAATGTCAACAAATAGATGATTGGCCAAAATGGAAAGTTACAATCCAGAAAGAATTGCAATCCTTGCGCAAGAGAAATGTATTTGGACCTGCAGTCCGAACACCAGCTGGTGTGGTTCCCATTGGGAACAGATGGGTATTTGTCCGAAAACGAAATGAGAGAAATGAAATTGTAAGATATAAAGCCCGGCTCGTAGCCTAGGGATTCTCTCAAAGGCCTGGATTTGATTACCAGGAAACTTACTCTCATGTGATGGATGGGGTTACTTTTCATTTTCTTATGGGTATGGCTTGTATGAAAAAATTGGAAACACGTCTAATGGACGTTGTGACAGCCTAACTATATGGATCACTTGATAGTGATATCTATAAGAAAATCTCTGAAGGATTAAAATTGGATGAGACTAAGACTCGTCATTTATACTCAGTTAAATTATAATGATCAATATATGGACTGAAACAATCTGGTCGTATGTGGTATAACAGGCTTAGTGAATACTTATCGGATGATGGGTATGTTAATGATAAAGTATGCAAATGTGTGTTTATTAAAAGATCTCAAACTGGTTTCGTTATTACTGTTGTATATGTGGATGATTTGAATATTGTAGGTACTTCTGAAGATATTACTAATGCTGCTAATTATTTGAAAAATGAGTTTGAGATGAAAGATCTTGGAAAGACAAAGTTATGTTTAGGTTTACGGGTGGAACACTTATCTTCAGGAATATTTGTTCATCAATCAACCTACACAGAAAAAGTTCTTGATCGATTTTACATGGAAAAATCTCATCCTCTAACTACACCAATGGTGGTTCGGTCACTTGAATTTGAAAATGATCCATTTTATCCCATAAAAGAAGATGAAGATCCACTTGGACCATAAGTTCCATATCTCAGTGCAATTGGCACTCTTATGTACCTCGCGAACAACACACGGCCTGATATTGCTTTTGTTGTGAATCTATTAGCAAGATTCAGTTCAGATCAAACTAAAAGACATTGGGATGGAATCAAGCATATATTAAGATATCTTCGCGGGATAATTGAACTTGGATTATTCTTTCCAAATAATTCGAAATCACAGCTGGTTGGATATGCAGATGCTGGATACTTGTCAGATGCTTATGTTGGACGATCACAGACAGGTTACTTATTCACATATTGCGGTATTGCTATCTCTTGAAAGTCTACAAAACAGACCATGGCTGCAACTTCATCAAATCACGTAAAATTACTAGCAATCCATTAAGCAAGTAGGGAATGTGTCTGGATACGATCCATAATCCAACATATTCGGCAATCATGTGGATTATCAAATGTTACAGACGGCCCCACTATTTTGTTTGAAGATAATTCAGCTTGCATTAAAGAGTTAAAGGAAGGATATATCAAGGGAGATCGAACAAAATACATCTTACCAAAATTCTTCTACACTCACGAATTATAAGAGAATGGAGATATTGAGGTACAACAAGTTTGATCATGTAATGATCTAGCGGATATACTTACAAAGTCACTACCGATATCAACATTTGAAAAGCTACGAAATAACATCTGAATGCCAAGATTGAAGAACATATTACATTAAGATGTCGATATGTGAGATATTTTATTCAGGGGGAGACTGTACTCTTTTTCCTTCGTCAAGGTTTTTATCCCACCGGGTTTTTTCTTGCAAGATTTTAACGAGGCAGTTAATTTTTGAGATACTCACATTTGATAATCAAGGGGAAGTGTTATAATAATGATTGTCAAATCTTATTAAGGAAAACTCGTGATACTTACTAAGGAAGATTCGCGATACTTATCAAGAAAGACTTAATTTAAGATTGGAAGCTTGTCACGAAAATTAAGATTTTGTTAACCTGACTAAGAAAACTTACCTATTAAGTTTTCTTAGTATAATTGATAAAGCTCTACTATACATAGAAGTTTTGCCTAGTCATTTGTACTTGAACAATCACAGAAGAATTAATAATACTTTTGAGATCTCTCTCTTTCTTTTTTACTCTACAGTTTATAGTTTATTTATATCAAAAGCTCTTTTAATTTCTTACAACTCTTTTGCTGAATATATTATCATATTATGTCCAGGCAATTCCATTTTGGTAGATTTTAAATAAACTTGAATTACAAAAACGGTATAAAGCTACATAAGGTATGCATTTTCGAAATATCTTGAACAAATTTGTCATTATCAAATATATTTAGAAAATTAAAGCCGAAAAATAACCAGATAGACATAGTCCGGATAAAAATCCCATTTGACCTTGCCTGGCAGGCTAGCAATGGGTGTGAAATCCCTTGTAATTTTCTAAAAAGAACCCGGTTTAATAAAATGTTTTCAAATTCAGATAAAACTCAATGGCCCGCTATTTATGCATAACTTAGAAGTGTGTGAAATCTGCATGTATGAGATGAAAGCATATAATTTGGCTAAGCCGTGAATTCATGGGCTCAAGTTAGGATTAGTTAACGGTCTATACACTTGTTAACCTTTTTTCAAAAGATTCATAAAATCATGGACCTCGTTTCATAACTCCCAAAGGATTCATTGTGTTTGGACCTGCTTAGAGGATTCATGAAAGTGGTACCCATAATATTTTTGTATTAATATCAAATTTTCTTCGTATACGTGATCTTTCTGAAATTGAATTATTGTTTTAGAAGGTTTTGGAAAGGAGCAAATCAAGAAGAACCAGCATCCAAATCTGAACATACCAATGGTCCGAAGATTAAAGGACTTTTTTGATAATTAAACGGAAAATCGAAGATAAAAAGAATAGCATTGATTTAATTAGAACGGTGATAAAAGAGTTGTGACTTTTGGATGAATTTAGAACTTTATTTATTTTGATTGAGTTTATACTTTATATTTGTTGAATTTGAACTTTGATTAACAGTTCTTAAGTTAAATATGTATTTAAGAATTCAAAGTTCCAAAGTGTCACCAATAGATATTTTTTATGTTGGTAAAAACAATAAAAAATGTTACAATAAATACAATAGTGTTATAATAGAGGTAAGAGTGTTAATTATTTTATAATATTGTGTTACAATAGCAAAACAAGGTTGCAAAAGAGCTTATCACAACAAATTTTTTGGTGTTACTAAAGGTTTAGGGGTGTTACAATGGAACCGTGGTTGCACATGTTTGGTGTTACCAGATACTGAAGGTGTAACCATAGGGGGTCTATGGTTACACTTTAACCTATATTATCAAAGGCTCTAAAAGTCTTATCATAGACCCATATTGTAGCATGAGCAAATCCAACACTACCAAATTTTCAAAAAGTCTAATTATAGCCCAATTTTTTGCTTTAGATAACATTTTTTTGGCCATTTTTATATTTTTTTTGGTATTTCTAGAGACGATATATGGTGTGGTATAAAGGGAACTACGTTAAAAGGATGTATGGTGTAATAGTTTTTAAATTATTAGGTGCAAAGTGTGACGAATTAAAGTACTAGACCAAAATTTAAAAAAAAAATAACCAAACGTAAAGGATGCAAAGTGCTAAAAACTCATTTTAATATTATTATTACTAACATAGTTACTCTTGAAAAAATATTGAGCTAAATTTTTTAGTTTTCAATAATATAATTAATGCATATTTTTTTCAAAAATAATCAGGATTTGGGCAATTAGAATAATTAAATGTCCACCTTTAAAAATAAGTTATTTATCGGGTTGTTACATTTATTAAAGTCGTGGTGAATTTAATTTATGTCGACGTGAATTAAAGCCTAAAATTAACCGGATAGACTTAGTTTAGATAAAAATCCCATTTGACCTTGCCTAGCAGGCTAGCAATGGGTGTGAAACCCCCTGTAATTTTCTAAAAAGAACCCGGTTTAATAAAATGTTTTCCAATTCAGATAAAACTCAATGGCCCGCTATTTATGCATAGCTTAGAAGTGTGAATCTGCATGTATGAACTGAAAGCATAGAATTTGACTAAGCCCGTGAATTCATGGGCTCAAGTTAGGATTAGTTAACGGTCTATCCCCTTGTGAATTCCTCAAGGCATGTTTGGATTAGCTAACTTATTATTTATTATTACATGTACAAAATACTCTCCCGTCATATTTCCCCTCCATATATATTTTAAAACTCTCATAAATATTATTTTTTAATTTTTTCTTTTAAATAAAAATATGATACTTAAATTTATATGAAAAAGAAAATTTTAAAAATAAATTATTAAATTATACTTTATATTATTCTTAAAATGTGTGTCAAGTACGAGAAAAAAAATCGTAAAAAATGAGTCGAATGCAGGGAATTTAATTTTAGACTATATGTGTTATTAGTTGTTCGGATAAATCTATTAGTAATTTATAATTATATTCTATGAAAACTGATAATATTGCTAGAAGATTAAAAATTACTTTTTAAATGAAGGGTATAGCGTTTTATGAAGCTAATTTATAAATTTTAAAATAAATAACTGAAATAGCTGCCATTACATACATGATTTTAATTTATAAAAGAAAAGTTGACTTGTAAACAGATATCCGAAAAAGCTCCGACTTCTGTATGAGAGCAGGGTCAAATTGTTCCCGATAGGGGTGTACGCGGTTCGGATCGGATCGGTTTTGGGATAAAAGTCGAACCAAGTCGCGAATAGCGGTTTTAGAAAATTGTCATCCGCAACAGCAAATGCGGTTGCGGTTAACCGCGTCAATTGCGATTGCGAATTTGCGGTTATTGCGGATCGGTTTGCGGTTCAACTACTTATTTTATAATAATTTATAATTTGCAAAAAAAAATCGGAATATTAATAAATTCAAGTTTAAGTTACGTGATAAATTTACATTCGAAAATAAAAATAAACTAATGCTATGTGTGAAGTAAGAATATTAAAAATATACAAAAATATGGAGGTGAGAGAAAAGAAAAAAGAAAAGGATAATAAAAAAATTACATGTTGATTACATTTTCCATTTGTTTTTGTTATATATCTTATAATGATTGTAAATTTTATGAACGAAATCTTAACATTAACCTGAGATTAGTTAATAAATGTGTATACTTGTTAATTTATATGATATCAATTATATTCTTGGAAATATATTATATTATTAATATATGTTGCGAGTTGCGGTTGCGATTTTGCGATTTTCAAAAATTTAAAATTGCATCCAAATCGCGAATGAGTGGTTTTTAAATTTTAGATCCATAATCAATCCGTGTTTTGTAATTATCCGTAAAATACGGTTCGATAAGCGGTTCATCTCTACACACCTGATTCTCACCCCTAGTTCCCAGACCGAAAACAGAGTATTACATTTATATTAATACAGAGAAAACATTATTCTATTGATTATAATAAACAAACAAATTAGATAGTTGCACCAACTAAAATGAAGACGGTATATAAAACAAACAACTTTATAAAAAAAATGTGATGGGCCTTGGATTCGCTCAGTCGACCAACTTTTTTTTCCTACTTTTCTTGCACCCAAGCAGAGACGCATGTCGTGCATTTATAAATTTGTTTTGTTCTGTTTAATTATTAGGGATTTTATTTACAAAGAGCCTCATTTGATGGGAAATTAGAGAACAAATATTGTAGAATTAAAAATATTGTTTTGTTCGAAAAAACACTGTGGATTACATTACATTTTGTGTAAACTTATACATCTACTCAACTCACCATACTTGATAATTGGTAGCGTTGAACAATTGTAATGAAAGTATCTCAATCTTTATATATTTAATGTGTCTGGGCAAAGTAGCTGTAAGTACGATTAATTTATATATTGGTTGTTGCGGGAATCATGCATAACTTGGTATTTACTATTTACTTCAATTTGCTTACAGCAACTGGGGTGTTAAAGTTTAAATTGTTAAATTTATTACTATAATTTGAGATCAAAAAATATATTTGGTGCTAAAATATTCAACTGCAATATTAGTTTTAATTTACAATTAAATATTTTTCTATTTAATGAAGTTCTGTATGTATTTTTGAAATTTCTCTTAAAATATATCAACATACATTTCATATTTAGTTATTTAATAATATGCGAAGGATATAGAAAGAATGCCCAAAATACACCACTTTCCAGCTTCAACTGCCCAAAATACCCACCGGCGGGAAAAGTGCCCAAAATACCAAGTTATTCTAGCTAAACAAGCTATTCTAGCTAAATAAGTTTGGAGGTGTATTAAATTTTCTAATTCTTTGTGTTCGCGAGTTCTAAAAGCTAGTTATTTTCCAAATTGTGATATTTCAGAAGCTCAGAAGGGTTCTTTTATTTCTTTTGTTTGGAGGAGTATTCTTTGGGGGGCTGAGAAGTGATTGAGAAAGGATACAAATGGAGAATAGGAAATGGTTGTAATGTTAAGGTGTTTAAAGATCCATGATCACCAAGTCCTAAAAAATTTAAATTTTTTGAGAAACCTTTACTTTTTGAAGATATTTATGTTAAAGATTTAAAGATGAATAATGGGCAATGGGATGAGAATTTAATTAGAGATATTTTTTCTGAAGAGGATGTGAACTTGATTCTTACCCTGCCTATTGTTGATAATAGTGTGGAAGTTAGAATCCTCTGGCATTATTCAAAAAATGGTGAATACTCTGTTAAAAGTGGATATAAAATTGCTCTTGATATGTTGGAGAATCGTGAATTGTCTAATTTTTAGAAATCTGAATCTTGGTGGAAAATTTTTATGGAGTCTGAGTATTCCCCCGAAGATAAAAAAAATTTGTTTGGAGCGTCTGTCAGTCGTGGTTACCTACAAATAATGCTTTATCGACCAAAAAAAATCATCTTGATAAGTGGTGTTGTAGATGTCGTAATCAATCTGTTGAATCTATAAATCATGCCTTCTGGAGATGTAAATATGCTTCTCAAATTTTGAAGATGACTAAATTTTGGAGATGGATTAAAAGGGACTCGGGAGATGATGTTTCTTCTCTTATCTATAATTTGCCGTGTTCAATTCCAAAAGATGATTTTGATTTTTTTTTTGCATCGTATATTGGCATGTTTGGAACCTAAGAAATAGTGAAGTTCATGATAAAAGAGATTTTGATCCTTCAGACACTCTTAGTGGTGTTTTAATTATTTGGCAGAGTACATAATGGTAAAAGTAATTATCCGTTAATTGAGGATGGTGGTGCTACCAAAACTACTCGGGTTAAGATTTGGTCTCTACCATTTCATTATGATTTCAAATTAATGTTGACGCTGGTGTAATCTTAGAAACAGGTGAACGGGGTTTCGGAGTAGTAATTAGAGATAAAAATCGAGTTGTTCTTGGATGTAAGAGTATATTCTGTAGACGGAGTTTAAGTGTGTTAAATGATGAATTATGGGCTATTTTTGAAGGTATTAAGATGCCAAAAGAGTTCAAAGTTCAAAACTTCTCTATTAAATCATATTCGATTGGTGTTATTTGCCATTTATCTCAATGTCTGGTTCAATATTATCATACGGTTATTGGGATTGTGATGGTTTATCAGAAAAATTTACGGAGAGTTGGAGGGTGTAGCATTTGCTAGTTTTAGTTTTTGTCATAGGAGTTCTAATTTAGTTTTTCATCTTTTAGCTGGAATTGCTTTGAATTTTAAAGTTGATGTTATCTGGAACGGGGTATTACCATTTGTTGTGTGTGCTACAATTTGTGCAGATGCACCTCTTCTTTGATATTTGCGTGTATGTTTCAATTTCAAAATTAGAAAAAAAAGTGATCAGAAAATTTTTTGAGCCCCTCGAACAGTCAAAGCATTATTTGTTGAGTTGAAAACTTTGATCATGCAAAAAATCAGCACAAGTTTCAAATTTCAACCAACAAATTTTACTTTGCAGAGGTTATCACTTAACATACCATATAACGGAATCGTAGAAATTTTCGAATATGCTACTTTAATTGTTCGTCTCCGACCAACCCGTCGTAAATTGTGCAATAGTTCAAGAACATTTCTTAAAGTCCTGTAGTTTTTAAATAATAATGAAAAGGTATTGAAACTTGATAAAGATTAGAAAAATTAAAATTGGGTTAAAATAATGGACCTAAAATATGGATCTGATTTTAATATAAATAACTTGTATATTAAGAAATAGGGTTTTTATAAAGATATATATGTCACATTCTACTTTCTCTTCTTTATTTTAAAAATTCGTAAGATTTTCATACATAAAAACCAGCAACCTTGTACAAATCGTAGAAAATTCATATTGAGTTGGCATTCGTTGATTTTGAATTTTTCGGAATGATATCTTCGTGTTCTGAGTTTTTCAAGAAAACATCATTTAGTGGATGAAAAAGGCTATAAACAGATTTAATCAGGATTAAAATCAAGAAGAAATTCGATATCCGATATGTACAATTATTGACGAGTTACTATGGATTGAATATGGGTTTAGTGTGAATTATTTGTTTGCGTGATTGAGGTAAGTAATTATTCGTTTCTCTGTATATGTTCTGTAACATGCCATATTACGTGTGATTGTATATTCTCTAATATTTGTTTAGTTATTATAAGTGTGACATCTATTCGTGATTAATAAGATAACAATTTTAGGAAATCCCCAGTTTCAGTCATATATAAGAATTAGAACACAATCACTTGATTGTGTGATACATTGAACATATAACTAGTTTGCACACGTTCCTGAACATATCAAGATTTGGTTTCAGTTGACGAGTGACGTGAACTAACCCCTCATCGAATAAAAACTCAGTCACTTGGAAAAGTATGACATAAAGTACAAAATACCGGTCACTAGCAAAGTGTGTTATATTGTGTGATTTATGACGGTGGAAATTTTTCAGATAAAAAGATAATATTAATATTTATTGATTGATTAAGAATATCGATTTGTGAATTATAGAACCTATTGTGTGCTTCGTTTTGATAATTATCATAAAATATATTATGTGAATCGTGTACTAATTATTATCGAATATTTGTGTAATCCTATATGATAGATGTTATGTGTCGGATGTAGAAGTTCTGTTTGGATGTTAAAAATATTATTTTAAGGTCGTTGAACGGTAGTTACTTACTGGAATTCGCAACTCATCCTTTTAATTTTCATATTTGTGTGAGATCAAGTTGAATAATATTGAAATTTGACAATCTTAATTTTAGAGTGGATAGACTTTTGAATTTTCGTTAGATGTGTTTTTTTTGTAAAAATCATATTTATAATTAAATTTTGAATCAATTATTAAATTGTATTTTAGTTTTAATTTATAATTTAATTATTAGGAAAATATATTAAATATATATTATATTTTGGATATTTATTATAAAGGGTTGTAATATTGAGGTATATATACATATCCTCAAATACATTATTATGAGATTGAATGATTGAATAACACCTTTATTAATTTTGTCATGGCATCATAGACAGGTCAAGTAACCTTACTTCCGCATATACAAATCATTATATAGAATATGTATTACCAAGATTCTCGAAGAAACAAAGTCAGTCATTGATTACAGCTTTTGATAACCCTAAAAATACAGTATATCAACTAAAAAGTGAAAGTGATGATAAAGGATGGATAATTGATACTGGCGCTTCAAATCATATTACGGGGAATTTATCATGTTTGAAGAATATTAAAGATATGGTTCCATGTCCCGTTGATTTTCCAAATGGTGAGAAAGTTGCAGCAATCAAATAAGGAATGATGCAACTTTCGGACAAAATTTATCTTAATCGGGTCCTCTATGTTCCCAAATTAACTTGCAATTTAATTTTTGTTTCACAAATTAGTGATGATCAGAATTATTTTGTTCGATTTTCGTCTGACATGTGTGTTATATAAGATCTTCATTCAAGTGAGGTTATTGGGATTGGTGGGAGACAAGATAGAATATAATAACATTATATTTTTGGTGTGTCTTGAATGTCACTACTTTTTCAGTATTAAGTTCTTCCATAGAATTTTGCTATAAACGGATGGGACATCCTTCTGAAAAAATTATAAAATTAATCCATCCACTTCATAATTTAAAGGGGTGTTTGGATAAAGCATGTGAGTGTGTCATCGTGCAAAGTAACATAGGGAAATTTTTCTACAAGTGATGATAAATCTACACGAATTTCTGAGTTAGTCCATTGTGATTTATGGGGTCTTTACAATACACATCCATCTTGTGGAGCTCGTTATTTACTGACATTGGTGGATGATTTTTCTCGTGCTGTATGGGTATTCTTGCTGAATTATAAAACAGAGGTACTTAAATTTTTCATGTGGTTCATTGCTATAGTTGACCATCAGTTCTCACATAAAATTAAAATTATACGCAGTGACAATGGTACATAATTTAATAGCATGAAAAAATATTTTTTGGAGAATGGTATATTATTTCAAATAAGTTGTGTGGGTACTCCTCAGCAGAATGGACAAGTAGAGAGAAAACATCGTCATATTTTAAATATTGGGACGCTTTAAGATTTCAAAGGAATTTGCCTATCATATTTTGGGGAGAATGTATCTTGCCTGCAGCTCATTTAACTAATAGAACACCCTCTAGTGTTTTACAAAACAAGACTCCATGTGAAATTTTGTTTGATTTTTCGCCCTCGTATGATATTTTACGTGTATTTGGATGTTTTTGTTTTGCTCATAATGAACGAGCAAATGGTGATAAATTTGCAAGTCATAGTAGAAAGTGTATTTTTGTAGGTTACCATCCTGGAAAAAAAGGATGGAAGCTATATGATTTAGAGAAAAAGAATTTTTCCTATCTCATGATATGAAATTTTATGAGAATAATTTTCCTTACTTGGAGAATGATTTGGTGAATACTAAATTGCCCCCTCAAATGGAAAACAAAGTGTTTATATATGATTTAGAAATTTGTGAGTATTACTGTACGCCAAACGAAATAACATAGGTATTGGAAGAAATCTCAAACTTAGATCCTCCTAATCATAGTATCATACGACCAAATTTGGTGACACTTGATCTTGAAATCAGCGATATGCAAGCAGCTGAGACCTCTAGAATGGATGAATAAGTACCTAATGCTGCTTTGGATAGTACGTCGGGTCAAGGAATGAGAACAAAATTTTCATCGACCAAACTTAAGGACTTTGTAATACATATAGTATTACAGAAGACTCCATCGAATGTTTCCTCTACTCCTGATTCTCCTTCGAGTACACATTTTTCGATAGCACATTATGTAAGTTGTAATAAATTTTATGTTAAACACCAAAATTTTCTTGCAGCTATTACTACAAGTGTGGAGCCACGGTCTTTTAAGGAGGCTGTGAAAGACACATGGAGGTGTAGTGCTATGCAAAACGAAATTCAAGCTTTAGAAGATAATGACACATATCTTCCTCCCGGTAAGAAAGCTCTTGGCAATAAATGGGTGTACAAAATTAAGTATAACTCAGATGGAACAGTTGAAAGATTGAAGGCTAGACTGGTTATTTTTGGGAATCATCGGGTGGAAGGTATTGATTATAATGAAACATTTGCTCTGATGGCAAAGATGGTCATTGTTCGGGTTTTCTTAGTCATTGTTATATCAAAAATTTGGGAATTACTTCAAATGGATGTCCAGAAAACCTTTTTATGCGGTGATCTCGATGAGGAAGTTTATATAAAATTTCCACCTTGTTTTAAATCTTCAAATCCTTGTATGATTTATTGTCTTCGTAAGTCAATAAATGGGTTAGGACAGTCACCTCGTTGTTGGTCTGATAAACTTGTTGCGGCATTAAAGGAATATAGATTCATGCAATCTTATACTGATTATTCACTTTTTACGTATACAAAAGGTGGTGTGCAAAAAAATGTAATTGTCTATGTTGATGACTTGATTATTTCTGGAAGTGACTCCCATGCATTAAAGATGTTTAAAGATTATCTTTGCTCTTGTTTTCCCATGAAAGATCTTGGGATGCTGAAATATTTTTTGGGTATTGATGTGCCTTGAAGTCCTCAAGGATTATTTCTATGTCAACGAAAATATGCTCTTGATATTATTTTCGAAGCAGGTATTGGGTGATAGGCCTGTAATTCTACTAATTGAACAAAATTATAAACTTGGTCATGCTACCGGTGCATATCTCACGGATCCTGAAAAATATAGTAGACTTATTGAGCGTATTATTTATTTGGTTGTTACACGCCCAGATTTTTCATACACAGTTCATATTTTTTCTTAATTTTTACAAAATTCTCGAAAAGAGCATTGTGATGCAGCGCTACATACAATTTGTTATTTGAAGGGAGCTTCGGGTCAAGGAATTTTACTTCGTTCTGATAGTGAATTGTCTTTGACCGGTTGCGACTCAGATTGGGCAGCATGTCCTCTTACTTGGCGATCTTTTACTGGTTGGTTGGTATTTCTTGGACAGTCGCCAATATCCTGGGAGACTAAAAAGCAACCAACAGTATCCCGTTCTTCAATTGAAGCCGAGTATCGTTCTATGACAGCTATTACTTATGAGTTAAAGTGGTTGAAGGAACTTTTATTGAGTCTTGGTCATGTACATCACAAGAAAGCTATTCCTTTATTTTTTGATAGTCAGTCAACACCACACATTGTCAAAAATCATGTTTTTTTATGAGAGAACGAAACATATTAAGGTCGATTGTCACTTTGTGCGAGATGTTATTCAAGATGGTATTATTTTTTCATTTTATATGCATACAACTAAAAAATTAGCAGATATCTTTACAAAGACTCTTAAAAAGAGACAGCTTGATTTTTATTTTAGCAAGTTGGACATTTCTGATCTATATGCTCCAACTTGAGAGGGGGTACTAGGAAAATATATTAAATATATTTATTTTGAATATTTGTTATAGTGTTGTAATATTTGTATATATACATACCGTCAAATACATTATTATGAAGGATTGAATAACATCTTTATTAATTTTATTAATAAAAAAAATGGGATGTTATACTTACTCTACAGGCGTTAGTTACAGATTTTTAACAAATGACCGGTAGGTTAAGTAAATATTTTGTAACGCATTATATGTAT
>NW_027419880.1:0-41359 GCF_009905375.1 Apium graveolens
TTAACAAGTTAAGGTAATTATTTATATTTCCATGTTTCTTCATTTTCTTTTCATATGTGTTATTTGCACAAACTTTTGGTAGAAATCAAACACTAAAATAAGTATCCCATTTTCCTTGTATATATGTATGTAGATTTAGAGTCACTTGTATTTGTTTTTACATGACCTCTATGTCAAGAATTATCCTTTCAAGATTATATATCAAGGTTAGAAAAAAACAGTTACATTTTTTGTAATTTTTTTTGTTCCTCATAAATAATCAAATACATGATATATGAAAAAAATGAAAATTTATAGAAAAGAAGCCCACGAATTATTTATATTTTATGTTCATATTTGTTGAATTATACTATTAAATTTATTTTAGTTTATGTATGACCTTACTTTAGAGACATTTTCACAGGAATTATATTTTTCTTGCTACTTGCAACAAGTTCCAAAAACAATGAAGAAAATGCTCCAAGTGCCTTCCCTTTCTCTTCATCAATGTACCGTGTCAGGTTTATTTATTATTCTTTAACTTTTACCATGCCAATATATTAATATAAATGCAGATAGTACAAGTGGATCTATGGGGTGTATTTTTTTTCTAATGTATATAAGACAAACAACTCTAAATTACTCTTTATTGACCTAATAAAACACGAAGTTTACTTATATTAGGAGTTTCCCATCTCACGGAGCCCCATCAATTTTTAACTTCATTTCATAACACACATGGTTGAAAATGAGATTTCTTACTTGATAGAGATGTAGCCTTTGTTTGGGAAATTTTTAGTGTTGGAAGAACTTATATTTTCAATACATGAATTGGTAGGGTCACCATTTTCAGCCTCACTAGAACCCGTTGCTTAGTAACTTCTATAGATCTGTAATTATTTGAAAAGTATAGAGTTATGATTATTCTTTAATCCAGTAGTAATATTGTTGGCGGTGTTACTGATGGTGGTAATTTTACTAGTCCAATTGGTGGCACTAGTAGTCGTAATCTTAGGAGTGGAATTGGTGGTGGGATTGTTGGTGGTAAAGTTCGTGCTAACTTAAGGAGTATCATTGGTGGTAAATTTAATAATGGCATAAGTGGTAGTATCATTGGTGGTATATTGGGTAGTTTTAATAGTGGGATTGGTTAGCATGACTAGCATCTTTAGTGGTTACATTGGTGGTACCAGAAACGATAATATTAGTAGTGGATTTGCTCGCATTGATGGTGCCATTGGTCTTGGTGCTCTTATTAGTGCAATTGGTGGCATTCAAAGCGGTAATCTTTGCAGGAGAATTGGTGGTGGTATTATTGGTGTTGGTGTTGAAGTTCGTGCTAGCTTAAGCAGTTCCATTTATGGCAAGTTTAATTATTATTACAGGTGGTAGCATTGATGTTATATTGCTTAGTCTTAGTAGTGGCATTGGTGGTGGCATTGGTGGTAGCTTAGTTGTCGTATTGGTAGCTTAGTGGTGGTATATATAATGTATTTTTATATATCATTTATCAATATTAAGTACCTTATTTACATATATTCATTCAATAATAATTAGTCGATTTAGCTGTTATATAATTGGACTTTAAATTGGATACCGGATAATTGTTCATTATTTTTATCGAATTGTTTAAATTTATATTTTTTGTAAAATAATAGGTGTTGTTGGGAGGCGATAAAGATAAAATAATTTTTTTTCATATTCAGTATATAAATTATTTTCTTATTCATTTATCTTGACATTTACATATTTTATATAAGTTACTTTATAATTCAAGATTAACCATATTTACATAGTTTATCTTGACATAAATATGTTTATGATGATTATTTAAGTTTTATTTTTTACAATATTGTATTTTCCTTGTAAATTTGAGTAAGTAGATTTGAGAATAATGTGTTTGTTTTTATCATAACAATTTATGAGTTCATGTTCTTTATTTTATCCTTAAAATGACGTCTCAATAATGTGTTTAACATATTTTATTAGCAAGAAAATCAAAAAAAAAATTTACACTATTGATATCATTTCAATTTAAATAAATATTGACTTTACTATGAATAATTCATATAAATTTCCAAAAGTTGATTGTTCAACAGTGTTAGTTTAACAAGATAATATCATTCCATAAAATAAAATATACATGTTTAAATTATTTAATCTCCATTAGTTTATTTTGTAACTTTTACCTAAAATTAAGAAAAGCCCTTTATAATAGAACATTATGCAATTTTTTGTGAGCATAGTTTGTACTCTTGTAATGTATCATCCCAATTGTTCTTCTGTCAAAACTTGCTTCAATTCTTCTTCTTGCTGATCAAGGCTTGCTTCTTCTTAGCGTTTTTTCTCAATGAGCAGCAAAGTGTCTGACTTCATCACAATTATAGCACTTGATCTTTGACTTGTAATTTTCCCATACCTTGACTCCTTGCCATAATTCTTTCTTTAATTCCTCTTACCAAAATAAAGTTGGAGGAAGTAGAGCCTTTTTTCAAAAACATTTTTTTGAAGTCTATATAGCCCATATTCTAAACTTTTTAAGTAAAAGAGCATCAATTTGTAGGATATCTTCATCATTACCATGATCAATTTTGTAATAACCATGATTTTTGTAATTATATATATATATACATTTTTCGCATTTTTAATTATTTGTTATATAAGAAAAATAATATTTTTATATAGATTTGTTATTACATCTAAAGACGCATATTTTTATATTAAAAATAAACATTTCTAGTTATCTAAAATATTTAAGTAAGGTTAAAAAAATTGTTTTAATTTATATGTGCATAATTTTAATTTAATATATATTTATTTTATCACTAGAATTTAATAATAGGTGTAGTTATGTTGTGTATATTTATTAGTACGTGTTATGTGTATTTGAAAACTCAGTCAACCAACTTGTGTATAAATAGGCTATTAGCATATCATTTTGTCTGTATAACATCTTCTCTTTTCAGGTATGTTGTATTTCCTATATTTTTATTTATGTATTTTACATGTTTATTGCATACTTCTATATATATATATATAAAAATTACATTTTTGTGAACTTATGTATCACTATTCTAATTCACTTTTATTAGTTTTTTTTTTTATTTAGTTCCATGGTTATTTGTATAACATTATAGTTTACTTAATTTAATCATTTACTTTGATGTAGATTATTAAATGTTTTAGTTAATAATAACCATTTTTTGGTAAATATTTAATGCATGAATTTATGTTTATAATTATGTGTTTTGTGCATGCATAATAATTCATATGTTATATGTTAAATATATGTTTGATTTAGATATGCATTTAGATTAGTGCACCAATTAAATATATGCTCATTTATTAAATTGATTATACTTATTTTGTATAATGATATTTTCACACGTAAGGTTATGAAAATTTTATACACCAATATTTATATTTTGTCCACTTTCATAATCATAAGCATATGTTACCTATTTTATTTATCTTTGTTACTTTATTTTAAGGATTATATAGATAGTAAATATTAAATGTACATCTATTTTATTCTGAATTTAAATAGTTTACATATAATTGATTTATTATTATATATAATGTATTTAAGTGTTGAGTTTTTTTTATTTGTCGGTACACTATTTTGAACTATTATATGAGAATGGTCGTATTTATATGTCAATATGAATTTATTTTGTTACTTGTAATGACAGTTAATTGTTATTATAAGTTAAGCTTTATAAAGTTAAAGTGTGGTTAGCTTAGTGGGATGTACATGTTAACATTCTGATTATTATATTAAGTGTATGTGTGTATGTCTAGGTTCATTTTGGCAACATAATTTGGCAGATATTGTTATTAACGTAAGTTAACTCTTCACACTTTATTTAATTTAAAATCTTTTAAATATTTTGGCACTTCTTTTGTTTTAAAATTTATGGATCAAGTACCCTGTTTTACAAATTGGGGAGAGCACACTCTCTCACACTTACTAGGGAGTGCTACTTATGATGGCTTCGGTAGAGCACACTCTCTCATTAAGGGGCCCATTATTCACAGAAATTATGAACTTTTGATACTGTGTCACCAGGTATTTGTGGCTTTAGCGAGGTGTGGAATTTTATATCTTATGTCATATGGATTTTGGAAAATGATTTTTATTTTATAAAATTATGATACTTGATCCACTAGTGTAGAACTGTTTTCTTGCTCGGCTCTTGGCTCATTACTCACAAATTTTCAGGTGCTTAGCTTTTGCAACATCTTAAAGGTGGATACTTTGGAACAATATTTTAGTGATTATGTTTGTATTGGAGCTGCGTCTCCCAAGATTTGCTTTATTTTCAGTTAGATGATTTTATTTCTGTGTGCGATTTTAGAAATTTATGAAAAATTAGAAACTTATTCTTATTATGGATTTAATTTGGAGTTTTAGCTGAATATTTAAGTATAACTATTTTGTGAAAAGTTGGGGTATTACAGTTGGTATTCAGAGCCTAGGTTAGCTGTAGACTGCCCTTTTAGGCTTAACCAGTTATGAGTTTAGTTATTTGTGTTTCCAAAAAAAACTACTTTTATTTTTTTTGGTTAAATATTTTCTGACTTTCTCGATGCAGAAATATTTTTGGTATCATTAAATGTTTTTGGTATGTTTAAATTTGGGGACCTAATTTTTTTAAGGGGGTAGAATGTAATAACCATAATTTTTGTAATTATATATATATATATTTTTTGCATTTTTAATTATTTGATTATATAAGGAAAATAATATTTTATTATATAGATTTGTTATTAAATCTAAAGACGCGTATTTTTATATTAAAAGAAACATTTCTAGTTATCTGAAATATTTAAGTAAGGTTAAAAAAATTGTTTTAATTTATATGTGCATAATTTTAATTTAATATATATTTATTTTATCACTAGAATTTAATAATAGGTGTAGTTATGTATTTGAAAAACTCAGTCAAACACTAAATCTGTGCTCATCTCTATTTTACATTTTTGGATATTGTGTGACTATATGTTCATATCACACGTTTGTTGTGGAGGCCTGGGGGCTGAAAAACTGCAGTGAGAAAGATGAACAGTTTAGTCATATTAGTCATATTGTTACTGCGGTTATGGTACCTGCTTACATTTATAGTTGAGAAGTTATTAGAAGGGCATAGAATGATACAACTGGATCTTATGGCTTGGACTTAATAAAGTAGCATGAAAGGATTCAAGGATAGATCATGTGAGAAATCTAAATGAGGTATATTGTCATTTCTTATATTCAATGTTATAGATTTTGTTGCATCTACATATTGACCAGAGACAAGATTAATAGTAAAATATGTTAGTTCCTCAATTCTCTTTGAGAAGCTTTAACAAAACTATGTCAAATTCATAATATGAGCCATAACCTTGTATCCTACTTCCTTTTGCTAAGACCACACAATCACTCATAAACTAGAGAAGTTATAAATATTTTCTCTCTATTTACCTCTTACTAACCATTTCGAAAAACAATGAAAATTTATAAATATTCTACTATAAACTTAGGGGTGTTTTTTGTAGTTGCAAGTGATAGGTTGTCTTACTGGTATGGAGATGATTCTTAAGGATGTTGGTTACTTGGTACAACTTGGAAGTGGGGTTACTGCTCCTTCTGCATACTTGGAGAACAACATGACAATGATTCCATCCTCTGAATTCCCCAATAGTGATGACCAACTATTATTTCTAAATCATTTTATGCTAAATACTATGTAAAAAACATGCTTCATCTACCGTGGTCTATAGTAGACTTACTATATCTTAAACACTGCTTCTTGCATTGATTTGCATCTTTTTTTGTTGACTTATTTTTATATAAATTTTATCAAATTTAAATGAGTATTTAAAGTGTTGTTAGGACTTGGTTTTAGTGGAACAAGTCTTGAATTTTGGTCTGAGTAATTCTATTGAAAATATGAATTGTTAGTTTCTTGATGGATTATCTAGGTTCAAGAATATAAATCCAATTAGAAGTTATTTTGCTTGCTTAAATAGTAATAATAACTCTTGACTTACAAAGTGAGAAATATTATAGGTTGTATTAGCAAACAAAAATAAAATTTTGGTAGAATAGAAAGCCTATAAGCCACAGTGGGAACATAATAATTATAATTTAATTGACTAATTTATTTCAACTAAAAATAAATGTTCATTTCAACTTAAAAGACAAATATTTAATAATTTGAATAAAGATATATTAATAGTGTTAAGGGTGGCTTAATAAATTTACATATTTAGAATTTGGATCAAATCGATTTTTCTAAAAAACTAATGAATTTGGATTTTATACAAAATTTTGAGGCCCAAGAATGGCGCAAATTACAACCCATCCGAATTAGATATATGTAAAAAACTTAATTTTATTACTTTTCATTTCTTCGAAAAATAATGTACATTTGTTAAATTTTCTTTAAATATATTAAAGATGTGTAGAATTTTTTCCGATTTAGAATTTTATCCCAAAATATTTTAGTGTAAAAAATTGGATGAAAAATAAAACTATCAAAAAAATTATTTCGATATTTTCAAAATTCCAAATTTGAGTAAATCCAAGTTTTTTCTCTTTAGGAGAGAAGCAAAGTTTTATAATAAATATATGTTCAGGAAGCTTCGGGCCTTTTTAAATATGGCTTTCTTAAGATCGGTTTTTCAAATTTTTTATGGTTTATTAGTTGAGGTCAGTAGGGAATTTATATATAATTTCACTAAATAAAATTTAAAAATTTTTGAGAAAATATTATTTCTAGTTAAGTTTTTTCTACAATTCTTACCACTTAATTTATAGAATCTCCTTTTATTTACAATACAAAATAAATTAAAGGAATGCTTGTTTACTTATGTTTGTAAATCAACACCCAATTAGTTTGTATAATACATGGAGCACACTTTGTTAAATTATATTTTTACAAAAAAAAAATTTGAATTTGTAATACGAAATTGATACTAAGATAAAAAACAATTTAAAATAAATTGGGCCCATTGAAACCCATGATATACAATTGGGCGTGCAAAATAAGATATTAAAAAGGTAGGTAAAACCCTAATATGAGCACAAGCCCGCCGCCTTACAAACAAAATGAATTTGTACATGGCTATGAAATAGTGTTTTGGAGTTATTTGTATTTTCTATGAAAGAGTGTTTTGGTTCTCTAAAGTTAAACACATTTCCAAATGAATTGGTGGAGGACTAATCAAATGAATGGAGGACTAAGTGGATAAGGTTTACAGGTTATCATGAATTGATGTTGTTTAACAAAGTTAAGGTAATAATTATATTTCCCTGATTCTTCATTTTCTTTTCATATGTGTTATTTGCACAAACTTTTGGTAGAAATCAAACACTAAAATAAGTATCCCATTTTCCTTGTATATATGTATGTAGATTTACATGGAATGTCACTTGTATTTGTTTTTACATGACCTTTATGTCAAGAATTATCCTTTCAAGATTATATGTCAAGGTTAGAAAAAAAACAATTACATTTGTAGTCATTTTTTTTGTTCCTCATAAATAATCAAATACTGATATATGAAAAAAATGAAAATTTATAAAAAAGAAGCCCACACATTATTTTTATTTTATGTTCATATTTGTTGAATTATACTATTAAATTTATTTTATGTTTATGTATAACCTTACTTTAGAGACATTTTCACAGGAATTATATTTTTCTTGCTACTTGCAACAAGTTCCAAAAACAATGAAGAAAATGCTCCAAGTGCCTTCCCTTTCTCTTCATCAATGTACGGTGTCAGGTTTCTTTATTTTCTTTAACTTTTACCATGCCAATATATTATTAATATAAATGTAGATAGTACAAGTGGATCTATGTGGGGTGTATTTTTTTTCTAATGTATATAAGACAACAACTCTAAATTACTCTTTGTTGACCTAATTAAACACGAAGTTTACTTATATTAGGAGTTTCCCATCTCACGAAGCCCCATCACTTTTTAACTTCATTTCACAACACACATGGTTGAAAATGAGATTTCTTACTTGATAGAGATGTAGCCTTTGTTTGGGAAATTTTTTAGTGTTGGAAGAACTTATATTTTCAATACATGAATTGGTAGGGTCACCATTTTCAGCCTCACTAGAACATGTTGCTTAGTAACTTCTATAGATCCGTAACTATTTGAAAAGTATAGAGTTGTGGTTTTTCTTGATTCAGTAGTAATATTGTTGGCGGTGTCACTGGTGATGGTAATTTTACTAGTCCAATTGGTGGCACTAGTAGTCGTAATCTTAGGAGTGGAATTGGTGGTGGGATTGTTGGTGGTGAAGTTCGTGTTAACTTAAGGAGTATCATTGGTGGTAATTTTAATAATGGCATAAGTGATAGTAGCATTGGTGGTATATTGGGTAGTTTTAATAGTGGGATTGGTGGCAGCATGACTAGCATCTTTAGTGGATACATTGGTGGTACCAGAAACGATAATATTAGTAGTGGATTTGCTGGCATTGATGGTGCCATTGGTCCTGGTGCTCTTATTAGTGCAATTGGTAGCATTGAAAGGGGTAATCTTTGCAGGAGAATTGGTAGTGGTATTATTGGTGTTGGTTTTGAACTTCGTGCTACCTTAAGCAGTTCCATTTATGGCCAGTTTAATTATGGTATTACAGGTGGTAGCATTGATGTAATATTGGTTAGTCTTAGTAATGGCATTGGTGGTAGCTTAGTGGTCCTATTGGTAGCTTAGTGGTTGTATTATTAGTGTTAGTGTTAAAGTTCGTGCTAGCTTAAGCAGTTCCATTTATGGCCAGTTTAATTATGGTATTAGGTGGTAGCATTGATGTTATATTGGTTTTTAGTAGTGGCAATTTATGGTAGCATTTCTAGTAGCTTTAGGGGTAGCACTGGTTGTATATTAGGTAATATTATGAGTTGATTTAGCTTCGGAGATGGTGGTTGTGACGCCCTCCAAACCCAGGTAAGAAGTTTGGGGTTCACAACACATATATTATATAAACCTGTATATGAAATATTATATGCAATTACCGTTATTTACGCAAGCACAGTCACAACAGGTTAAAGTATGAAAACCAGCCACAACCTTGACTTTTATTACGTCATACCAAATCCCAACTAGTTTAACTTACAACTGAAAATGAAATCATTCTTAGAAACTTGCATAACTCAAACTAGCTCGATCCAACTCAACCTGGAATCTTAGATCGTATACTGGACTGGGGGTCCTCATTACCAATAATTTCCATTTTAACTATAGAATAACGTAAATAGATTCACAAGGGTGAGCTAACTAGCTCAGCAAGTTATAATATATAATAACTGAGTGTAAACAATGATCAATTGAAATGATTCATAGGAATCAAGTTCCTTGTTAAGCAATTATTAGAATTGGATATTCATTTTTAAGTTTAAAACCAAGGTTAGGCTGCTGATCAGTGACACACTAACCCGATTAAGGCACACAACTCTGTTCTCTATACTGGATCCAAGGCACACATTGGCCTAATATGACCACCAATCTGGTCTGACCACGAATATGTTCCATATTTAGAACGCTATCTAATTCTATAACAATTCAACATGATAAATATTGTAATTCAATAAAACAGAATCATAATTAACGTTGATAAAACATTTATTTCAGAGCATAAAGCAATTCATAAATATCACCAGAGTATATCAGGGTATGTATGAGGAATAGCTTCCAGCCTGTAGGAGAATCAGGTATTAAAGAATAATGGTTATACAAGGTTCACTATACCATAGAATTGCTTTCGCAACCAGATTTCTAAAAACTATCTAAAAAATGTTGTGGTTGAAAGGTGATTTCATGTCTATTGCAAGGGATTTTAAAAACATTGCAACTGAATCAACAAAATTTCGAGGTAGTTACAAATATATGTTATTGCAATACATTATATAATCGTTACAGTAGATCAGAGATTTGGGCCCAAAAGTTAGGCGGTCTTGTTCAAAACTTGTGAGCGGGCTTGCTGAAATTGTTTTCCCGGCTGTCAATTAAATAATATAAAAAACACGGACTGTCAAACAATCTCCACTGCGGCGAAAGATTAAATCTTTGCTGAAATATTTCTCTCAAACACTGAATATTAAATCTTTGTAAAGACTAAAGCTCCAAGAAGATTAAATCTCGGAAAAGATTAAACCTTGAACGGAATGTATTTTTTCCCCAAATCATCTTTCCTAAAGTTCTTTCAATTCACTAAATTTAATTTAGGAGAAGATTAAATTTGGTCGATTATTGTTAATTATTGTTTAATTTACCTCCTTGCTTTTCTCTTTCTATGTTATTTTGTGTTTGGGATCTTTATTAAATCATGTTTATGTGTCAATCGTGTCTTATTATCAGTTCTGAGTTGTATTGGGAATTGTTTGGAATGACAGTGGTATGAAATTTTAAGGTATCACTTGTGGTTGTAATAGTAGAATTTGTATTTTGGACTTTTTGTTTGCTCGGTCTTCTGATAGTTTGTTAATCTTTATAGAATGAAGTACTACAAAGAAGAAATTCAATACTTTCAGATGTTTTATATATATTGAATCGTTAAATAAAAAACTTGTGTCCAATCGCCTAGGTCATATAAAGGTGTTTGTATAATTGTTTATTAAGAATCAATTAAGCAAGTGTTATTATAATTCACATCTTATAATTTTTTTTACTCGTTTCATTTTAGAAAAAGATAAAAGAAAATTGTGAGAAGATGACCCGAGCTACGGGAAGTGAGAACAAATGTCTTGAAAGAAGAGATACCACAAGTGTCGATAACAAGAATAGTTCAAGGACGGAGAGGCGATATGTTATTAATACAAATAACGAAGAAAATAACATCTATAGTATTGGTGGAGGACATTGATCTACAACTATGACCTTGCTACCTACTACAGGGAAATGTATCAAGTTAGCAAAAGTGGAAAGGTTGCCATCTTTTATAACATGGATTCCCTTGGATAGGTAAAACATTTTGTGCTTTTTTTTACAACTCCTTATCATTTGGTGATAAGGAATTAAATTAAATTACAATCTGAGATTCTCAGATTGTTATTTACAAAACCCGGTACCTGACTTTCTCTTTGCAGGGTGGTTTCTCCACAAACTTGGATCAAATCGACTCATCAAAAAAACATCTTCTCCTCAAGGTAAAACATCAGAGTCTTGGAGGAACATCTCGATTTGGTCGCTTTTGCTTTTTCTCATAGTTATAAACAAAAATACCGAAACCACGACAAGACAAACAGGTATATTGTAATTATGGGACATGCATATATGATATTCCTTGTTATGGACTCCACATCTACATGTCTTCCACTATGATTTAGTTGGATAGTACACACACATATGTTTTTCCCTATGGCTTTACATTGTTTTGTTTTTGCTCAGGTAAGTTGTTTAAATTTATGTTAAATTTTACCGTTTTGTTTGATATATGGTTATTAGATTAAGGTCGTGTCAAATTTTACCCTTTTTGCAAACTTTTTTTAATTATTATTTCACAATCACTAGGTCATGTTACCTATTAGGGAGGAGGAAGTTAAGAATGTAGTCTTTTTCATGCATCAATACAAGTCACTAGATCCACATGGGTCGAACCCAGCATTTTTCAAACGTATTGAAATATTTTTAAAAGGTATGTTGTTCTATTTTGTCAGATTTTCTTTGATACACCACATGGGCCAAGGGAACTAAATCGTAGGCTTGTATGTCTTATTCCTAAGGTTAAACAACTGAAACATATGGAAGATCTTCGACCTATCTATCTTTATAATGTTCTGATGCGCATACTGTCGAAGGTGGTGGTGAATAAGTTCAAACTATGTTTAATCTAGACAGTGTCTAACAAACAGAGTGCTTTTAATGAAGGGAGGCTATTAGTTCATAATACAGTGATTGCATTTGAAGTCACAAGGGAAAAAAGGGCGTGGCTGGGTTAAGAATTGATATTTTATGGCATTAGATAGGTTGGAATGGAGATTTATTGATACAACGATTAAAGTTCTCTTTTACAACTTAAACAACTTTGGTACACTTTATTTTCTCCTTTTCACCATGTTCCAGATTCAAGTATCCGCCAGTAGCACTTAATTTGTTAATTATATGGATAAAAAGGATTTTAACATAGAATTGATTTGTTGAAAAATATGTGTAAGTAAAACAAAATTGAACACAATGTGTCTCTCTAATTAATAACCACTCTTTAATTTTGATCAAATTTCTGCATTGCAAAGTAATACATTATAAAAAATTAGAGCCTCCATGTATTGAGAAATACATGTATACAACACTCTATAATCCACCAGCATACCAGGAAAATTATAATGTTTCTATCATCTCTACTATTTTCTTATTTATTTTAAATTTAGATTAATTTTAATTTCCATATTGTTAACCATGTTTATTAGATTTAAGGTTTAAGAAATCAAATACCATTACTCAGCTATCATATCACACATTACCATTCTCTTATAGAGGAACTTAAATAAATTGGGGATATATTGATAAAGTTTTTGGAGAAAACCTTACCATTTAGCGATATCATTATATATCATTAAGCGTGAAGGTCTGCTCCAAAGAATGATGATCCATTGGTACATCAAGCATTTTCTTGGTGTTGGTGATATTGATGACAAAGTTGTTCTCAAAGAACGGAAAGTTATTAATTTTTGATTATCTTGGAAAGTGTTTTTATATATTTTTAAGATTTAACATAACGTTATTATATTTTTGTGCAAAAATTCATAAGCGACAATATCTGATAGTGGCTATAATATAAGTTGTATTACAGAAAATGTGATCATATATTCTTGATTCCAGCAAACTACAATAATTATTGAATTCACTTTATATGTTGAAATATATCTGACCCTCCTAACCCTTCTAACACAGAGTCTTATATATTATTTTTAATATAAAGAATAAGTCATGAGTTGCTTATGTAATGAGAGCCAAAAAGGTGAAACAAATTGAACATGAGATTTTGTACTCGTTCCATTAAACTTTTATGTGGTCTCAGGCATCACTTGATCTAATATTCGAGGAAAGACTTGAGAACGTAATAGCAAGGCACACTCCCCTTGCAACAACAACAAGTTAAATGCTTTATTCTTATATGCAGCTTAAGCAAAACACTGAAAATATTTTTTGTTTCATTATGTATTCTTTGTGAGATGCATAGAAAGTAGAAACATGTTGAAACCATTATTTGTAGATACAATGCAAATATTACAAACCAAGTCATTTTATAGATGATTTAAGAATTACAAGTGCAATGATTTTAATTTTAGTCAATTTTTATTTCATCATCTAATTGCTGACATAATTTTAAGAATCGGATTATTCTGTGCTCATCTTTGTTTTACATTTTTGGATATTGTGTGACTATATG
Organism: Apium graveolens; assembly: GCF_009905375.1. Taxonomy (NCBI): domain Eukaryota; kingdom Viridiplantae; phylum Streptophyta; class Magnoliopsida; order Apiales; family Apiaceae; genus Apium; species Apium graveolens. The sequence goes on from NW_027419880.1 coordinate 13,376, forward strand.
TTCATATCACAGGTTTGTTGTGGAGGCCTGGGGGCTGAAAAATTGCACTGAGAAAGATGAACGGTTTAGTCATATTAGTCATATTGTTAGTGCGGTTATGGTACCTGCGTACATTGATAGTTGAGAAGTTATTAGAAGGGCATAGAATGATACAACTGGATCTTATGGCTTGGACTTAATAAAGTAGCAAGAATGGATTCGAGGATAGATCATGTGAGAAATCTAAATGAGGTATATTATCATTTCTTATATTTAATGTTATAGATTTTGTTGCATCTACATATTGACCAGAGACAAGACTAATAGTAAAATATGGTAGTTCCTCAATTCTCTTTGAGAAACTTTAACAAAACTTTGTCAAATTCATAATATGAGCCATAACCTTGTATCCTACTTCCTTTTGCTAAGACCACACAATCAGTCATAAACGAGACAAGTTATAAATATTTTCTCTCTATTTACCTCTTACTAACCATTTCTAAAAAAATGAAATATTTATAAATATCTACTATAAACATACGGGTGTTTTTTGTAGTTGCAAGTGATAGGGTGTCTTACTGGTATGGAGATGATTCTTAAGGATGTTGGTTACTTGGTACAACTTGGAAGTGGGGTTGCTGTGCTTCTGCAAACATGGAGAACAACATGCCAATAATTCCATCCTCTAGATACCCCATTAGTGATTGCAGCAACTATTACTATTTCTAAATCATTTTATGCTAAATATATGTAAAAAACATGCTTCATGTGCGGTGGTCTACAGTAGACTTACTATATCTTAAACACTGCTTCTTGGATTGATTTGCATGTTTCTTTGTTGACTTATTTTTATGTAAATTTTATTAAATTTAAATGAGTATTTAAAGTGTTGTTAGGACTTGGTTTTAGTGGAACAAGTCTTGAATTTTGGTCTGACTAATTATTAAAAACATGAATTGTAAGTTTCTTTATGGATTATTTAGGTACAAGAAGAACCAACTAAATTTCAACACTTGTACAGTCACGTCATTTTATAACTATTTTGGTACAGATTTTGGATTAAGTAGCATTATTAAAAAAACTCATTTACAAGAGATTTTGGATTAAGTAGCATTATTAAAACTCTCAGCGGCCTCTCTTCTTTCATCCTCTCTGTTAGGGTTTGTCTATTTTCAAGTAAATCGAGGGGCTTCCACTGGTTTTCTCCGGTGGAAAGCCCCAACCCCTTTATTTTCTGTTATTCTCGTTTATTTCCTTTCAATAAAATCCAATTTTTTGGGTGTTTGTGTGTCTCTCCTTTAGGAGTGTGTTTTTATCTCTCCTTTTGGAGTGTTTGTTATGTTTTTATTTAGTCATGGTTGGGTTTATCTGGTGATAGATGTGTTGAGGACAAATTTATTGATATTTTTGGTGATCTGCAAAGCCTGCATTGGATTTGGGACGGTGGTGATTATTGCAAGCTCACCTTTCACAACTAAAGATTGGTCATCTTTCATGGGTTTATACTTTCGGCATGTCTATAGCTGGTATCCTGCATGTAGATAGCTGGGGTGCCTTCGGCATGTCTATAGCTCGTGTCCGGCATGTAGATAGCTGGGGTGCCGCTTCTTCAATCTCATTTTATGCGATTGGTGTTTCTAAACACTGGGCTAACCATAGTTTTTATGTAATATGGTCAATTGCGATGTTGCTATTTTCAGAGATGTGCTGCAATTTGGATCGCTTGGGATGTCTTTGATTTCGTTTTTAATTTCAAGAATTTTTAAATTCTATGTGTTAAACGATCAGCAAACAAATCATCTAATTGTTTTTAGTATGTTATTTGTTTTATCACCTGGTTGTATCGACAGTTGGGGTTTGTCCCGACTGTACTATATTCAATTTAATGAGAACTTTCTGCATTTGTCAAAAAAAAAATCTAGGTACAAGAAGATAAATGCAATTAGAAGTTATTTTGCTTGCTTAAATACCAATAATAACTCTTTACTTACAAAGTGAGAAATATTATAGGTTCTATTAGCAAACAAAAATAAAATTTTGTAGAATACAAAGCCAATAAGCCACAGTGGGAACATAATAATTATAATTAAATTGACTAATTTATTTCAACTAAAAATGATAAATGTTCATTTCAACTTAAGATAAATATTTAATAATTTAAATAAAGATAATTAAATAGTGTTAAGGGTGGCTTAATTAATTTACATATTTAGAATTTGGATCAAATCAATTTTTCTAAAATTAATGAATTTGAATTTTATACAAAATTTTGAGGCCCAAGAATGGCGCAAATTACAGCACGTCCGAATTAGATATATGTAAAAAAACTTAATTTTATTACTTTTCATTTCTTCGAAAAATAATGTACATTTGTTAAATTTTTTTAAATATATTAAAGATGTGTAGAATTTTTTCGATTTAGAATTTTATCCCCAAATATTTTAGTGTAAAAAATTGGATGAAAAATAAAACTATCAAAAAAATTATTTCGATATTTTTAAAATTCCGAATTTGAGTAAATCCAAGTTTTTTCTCTTTAGGAGAGAAGCAAATTTTTATAATAAAATATATGTTCATGCAGCTTCGGGCCTTTTTAAATATGACTTTCTTAAGATCGAATCAGACGAGTTTTTCAAAATTTTTATGGTTTATATTTAACACTAAATATAACGTGTTTTTATATATCATTTATCAATATTAAGTACCTTATTTACAAATATTGATTCAATAATAATTAGTCGTTTTAGTTGTTATATAATTGGACTTTAAATTGGATCCTCGATAATTGTTCATTGTTTTATTGAATTGTTTAAATTTATATTTTTTGTAAAATACTAGGTGTTGTTGGGAGGCGATAAAGATAAAATAATTTTTTTTCATATTCAGTATATAACATATTTTCTTATTCATTTATTAATGTTGTGTATTTTTTTAGAAAAGACATATCAATATATAAAGATAAATTAAATAGTGTTAAGGGTGGCGTAATTAATTTAAATATTTAGAATTTTTATCAAATCAATTTTTCTAAAAAAATAATGAATCTGGATTTTATACAAAATTTTGAGGCCCAAGAATGGCGCAAATTACGGCACGTCCGAATTAGATATATGTAAAAAACTTAATTTTATTACTTTTCGTTTCTTCTAAAAATAATGTACATTTGTTAAATTTCTTTAAATATATTAAAGATGTGTAGAATTTTATCCGATTTAAAATTTTATCCCAAAATATTTTAGTGTAAAAAATTGGATGAAAAATAAAACTATCAAAAAATTATTTCGATAATTTTAAAATTTCGAATTTGAGTTAATCCAAGTTTTTTCTCTTTAGGAGAGAAGCAAAATTTTATAATAAAATTATGTTGAGACAGCTTCGGGCCTTTTTAAATATGACTTTCTTAAGATCCAATCAGACCAGTTTTTCAAATCTTTTATGGTTTATTAGTTGAGGTCAGTAGGGAATTTATATATAATTTCACTAAATAAAATTTAAATTTTTTGAGAAAATATCATTTCTAGTTAAGTTTTTTCTTCAATTCTTACCACTTAATTTATAGAATCTCATTTTATTTACAAAACAAAATAAATTAAAGGAATGCTTGTTTACTTATGTTTGTAAATCAACACCCAATTAGTTTGTATAATACATGGAGCAGACTTTGTTAAATTATATTTTTACAAAAAGAAAAAATTTTAATTTGTAATAAGAAATTGATACTAAAATAAAAAACAATTTAAAATAAATTGGGCCCATTCAAACCCATGATATACAATTAGGCTTGCAAAATATAGGATATTAAAAAGGTAGGTAAAACCCTAATATCAGCACAAGCCAGCCGCCTTACAAACAAAATGAATTTGTACATGGCCATGAAATAGTATTTTGGAGTTATTTGTATTTTCTATGAAAGAGTGTTTTGGTTCTCTAAAGTTAAACACATCTCCAAATGAATTGGCCGACTACTAATCAAATGAATTGGTGGAGGACTAAGTGGATAAGGTTTACAGGTTATCATGAATTGATGTTGTTTAACAAAGTTAAGGTAATTATTATATTTCCATGTTTTCATTTTCTTTTCATATGTGTTATTTGCACAAACTTTTGGTAGAAATCAAACACTAAAATAAGTATCCCATTTTCCTTGTATATATGTATGTAGATTTAGAGTCACTTGTATTGTTTTTACATGACCTCTATGTCAAGAATTATCCTTTCAAGAGATATATCAAGGTTAGAAAAAAACAGTTACATTTTTGTAATTTTTTTTGTTCCTCATAAATAATCAAATACATGATATATGAAAAAAATGAAAATTTATAGAAAAGAAGCCCACGAATTATTTATATTTTATGTTCATATTTGTTGAATTATACTATTAAATTTATTTTATGTTTATGTATGACCTTACTTTAGAGACATTTTCACAGGAATTATATTTTCTTGCTACTTGCAACAAGTTCCAAAAACAATGAAGAAAATGCTCCAAGTGCCTTCCCTTTCTCTTCATCAATGTACCGTGTCAGGTTTATTATTATTCTTTAACTTTTACCATGCCAATATATATTATTAATATAAATGCAGATAGTACAAGTGGATCTATGTGGGGTGTATTTTTTTCTAATGTATATAAGACAAACAACTCTAAATTACTTTATTGACCTAATAAAACACGAAGTTTACTTATATTAGGAGTTTCCCATCTCACGGAGCCCCATCACTTTTTAACTTCATTTCATAACACACATGGTTGAAAATGAGATTTCTTACTTGATAGAGATGTAGCCTTTGTTTGGGAAATTTTTTAGTGTTGGAAGAACTTATATTTTCAATACATGAATTGGTAGGGTCACCATTTTCAGCCTCACTAGAACCCGTTGCTTAGTAACTTCTATAGATCTGTAATTATTTGAAAAGTATAGAGTTATGATTATTTAATCCAGTAGTAATATTGTTGGCGGTGTTACTGATGGTGGTAATTTTACTAGTCCAATTGGTGGCACTAGTAGTCGTAATCTTAGGAGTGGAATTGGTGGTGGGATTGTTGGTGGTAAAGTTCGTGCTAACTTAAGGAGTATCATTGGTGGTAAATTTAATAATGGCATAAGTGGTAGTATCATTGGTGGTATATTGGGTAGTTTTAATAGTGGGATTGGTGGCAGCATGACTAGCATCTTTAGTGGTTACATTGGTGGTACCAGAAACGATAATATTAGTAGTGGATTTGCTCGCATTGATGGTGCCATTGGTCTGGTGCTCTTATTAGTGCAATTGGTGGCATTGAAAGCGGTAATCTTTGCAGGAGAATTGGTGGTGGTATTATTGGTGTTGGTGTTGAAGTTCGTGCTAGCTTAAGCAGTTCCATTTATGGCAAGTTTAATTATAGTATTACAGGTGGTAGCATTGATGTTATATTGCTTAGTCTTAGTAGTGGCATTGGTGGTGGCATTGGTGGTAGCTTAGTTGTCGTATTGGTAGCTTAGTGGTGGTATTATTAGTGTCGGTGTTGAAGTTCGTGCTAGCTTAAGTAGTTCCATTTATGGCCAGTTTAATTATGATATTACAGGTGGTAGCATTGATGTTATATTGGTTAGTCTTAGTAGTGGCAATTTATGGTAGCATTGTTGGTAATTTAGTGGTAGTACTGGTTGTATATTAGGTAATATTAGTAGTTGATTTAGCTTCAGAGAGGGTGGTTGTGACGCCCTCCAAACCCGAATCAGAAGTTTGGGGTTCACAACACATATTATATAAACTGTATATGAAATATTATATGCAATTACCCTTATTTACGCAACCACGGATCACAATAGGTTAAAGTATGAGAACCAACCACAACCTTGACTTTTATTTGTCATACCAAATCCCAACTAGTTTAACTTACAAATGAAAATGAATTATTCTTACAAACTTGCATAACTCAAACTAGCTCGATCCAACTCAACCGGGAATCCTAGATCGCATACTGGACTGGGATCCTCGTTACCAATAATTTCTATTTTAACTGTAGAAGACTTAAACAGATTCATAAGGGTTAGCTAACTAGCTCAGAAGTTATATAATAATAACCGGGTGTTAACAATGATCAATTGAAATGATTCATAGGAATCTAGTTCCTTGTTAAGCAATTATTAGAATTGGATATTCATTTTTAAGTTTAAAACCAAGGTTAGGCTGCTGATCAGTGACACACTAACCGGATTAAGGCACACATCTCTGTTCTCTATACTGGATCCAAGGCACACATTGGCCTAATATGACCACCAATCTGGTCTGACCACGAATCTGTGCCATATTTAGAAACCTATCAATTTATAACAATTCAACATGATAAATATTGTAATTCAACAAAACAGAATCATAATTAATTGATAAAACATTTATTTCGGGGCATAAACTAATTCATAAATATCACCAGAGTATATCAGGGTATGTATGAGGAATAACTTCCAGCCTGTAGGAGTATCAGGTATTAGATGAATAATGGTTATACAAGGTTTAGTTCACTATACCATAGAATTGCTTTCGCAACCATTTTAAAACCATCAAAAAACGTTGTGGTGAAAGGTGATTTCATGTCTTTTGCAAGGGATTTTAAAAACATTGCAACTGAATCAACAAAATTTCGAGGTCGTTACAAATACATGTTATTGCAATACATATATAATCGTTACAGTAGATCAGAGATTTGGGCCAAAAGCTAGGCTGTCTTGTTCAAAACTTGTGAGCGGGCTTGCTGAAATTATTTTCCCGGCTGTCTATTAAAAAAAAAAAAAAACACAGACTGTCAAACAATCTCCACTGCGCGAAAGATTAAATTTTGCTGAAATATTTCTCTCAAACACTGAATATTAAATCTTTGTAAAGACTAAAGCTCCAAGAAGACTAAATCTCGGAAAAGATTAAACCTTGAACGGAATGTATTTTTTCCCCAAATCATCTTTCCTAAAGTTCTTTCAATTCACTAAATTTAATTTAGGAGAAGATTAAATTTGGTGTTATTGTTAATTATTGTTTAATTTACCTCCTTGCTTTCATGTTTCTATGTTATTTTGTTTGGGATCTTTTATGGATGTTACACTATTTGTTAATTAGGGGTTTTTTATTAATTATATTATGTGTCAATCGTGTCTTATTATCAGTTCTGAGTTGTAATGGGATTGTTTGGAATGACAGTGTATGAAATTGTAAGGTATCACTTGTCGTTGTAAAGTAGAATTTGTTTTTGGACTTTTTGTTTGTTCCATGTTCTGATAGTTTGTTAATCTTTATAGAATGAAGTACTACAAAGAAGAAATTTCGGATGTTTTATTATATATTGACTCGTTAAATAAAAACTTGTGTCCAATCGCCTAGGTCATATAAAGGTTTGTATAATTGTTTATTAAGAATCAATTAAGCAAGTGTTATTATAATTCACATCTTATAATTTTTTTACTGTTTCATTTTAGAAAAAGATAAAAGAAAATTGTGAGAAGATGACCCGAGCTATGGGAAGTGAGAACAAATGTCTTGAAAGAAGAGATACACAAGTGTCGATAACAAGAATAGTTCAAGGACGGAGAGGCGATATGTTATTAATACAAATAACGAAGAAAATGACATCTATAGTATTGGTGGAGGACATTGATCTGCAACTATGACCTTGCTACCTACTACAGGGAAATGTATCAAGTTAGCAAAAGTGGAAAGGTTGCCATCTTTTATAACATGGATTCCCTTGGATAGGTAAAATTTTGTGCTTTTTTATCAACTCCTTATCATTTGGTGATAAGGAATTAAATTAAATTTCAATCTGAGATTCTCTATTGTTATTTACAAAATCCGGTACCTGACTTTCTCTCTTTGCAGGGTGGTTTCTCCACAAACATGGATCAAATCGAATCATCAAAAAAGCATCTTCTGCTCAAGTAAAATATCAGAGTCTGGAGGAACATTCGATTTGGTCGCTTTGGCTTTGGCTCATAGTTATAAACAAAAAATCGAAACCACGACAAGAAAACGGTATATTGTAATTATGGGACATGCATATGATTCCTTGTTATGGCCTCCAATCTATATGTCTTCCACTATGATTTAGTTGGATAGTACACACACATATATTCCTATGGCTTTACATGGTTTGTTTCTGCTCGAGGTAAGTTGTTTAAATTTCTGTCAAATTTTACCGTTTTGTTTGATATATGGTTATTCGATTAAGGTCGTGTCAAATTTTACCCTTTTGCAAACTTTTTTTAATTATTATTTCAATCAGTACGTCATAGTACCTATTAGGGAGGAGGAAGTTAAGAATGTAGTCTTTCATGCTCATGGGCGAATCACAATACACTCACTAGATCCACATGGGTCGAACCCGGCTTTTTCATACGTATTGAAATTTTTTTAAAAGATATGTTGTTCTATTTTGTCAGATTTTCTTTGATACAGACATGGGCCAAGGGAACTAAATCGTAGGCTTGTTGTATTCCTAAGGTTAAACAACTGAAACATATGGAAGATCTTCGACCTATCTATTTTATAATGTTGTGATGCATACGTCGAAGGTGGTGGTGAATAAGTTAAACTATGTTTAATCTAGACAGTGTCTAACAAAACAAGTGTTTTAATGAAGGGAGGCTATTAGTCATAATACAATGATTGCTTTGAAGTCACAAGGGAAAAAAGGTCCTGGCTAGGTTAAGAATTGATATTTTAGGCATAGATAGGTTGGAATGGATTTATTGATAACGATTAAAGTTCTCTTTTACAACTTAAAAAACTTTGGTACACTTTATTTTCTCCTTTTACCATGCCAGATTCAAGTATCCCACTAGAACTCAATTGTTAATTATATGGATAAAAAGGATTTTAACATAGAATTGATTTGTTGAAAATATGTGTAAGTACTACAAATAAAAATTTCTCATTGCAAAGTACTACATTATAAAAAATTAGAGCCTCCATGTATTGAGAAATACATGTATACAACACTCTATAATCCAAATACCAGGAAAATTATAATGTTTCTATCATCTCTACTATTTTCTTATTTATTTTAAATTTAATTAATTTTAATTTCCATATTGTTAACCATTTATTAGATTTAAGGTTTAAGAAATCAAATACCATTACTCAGCTATCATATCACACATTACCATTCTCTTATAGAGGAACTTAAATAAATTGGGGATATTTGATAAAGTTTTTGGAGAAAACCTTACCATTAGCATATCATATATATCATTAAGCGTCAAGGTCTGCTCCAAAGAATGATGATCCATTGGTACATCAAGCATTTTTTGGTGTTGGTGATATTGATGACAAAGTTGTTCTCAAAGAACGGAAAGTTATTAATTTTTGATTATCTTGGAAAGTGTTTTTATATATTTTACGATTTAACATAACGTTATTATATAATTTTATGTGCAAAAATTCATAAGCAATATCTGATAGTGGCTATAATACTAAGTTGTATTACAAAATGTGATCATATATTCTTGATTCTAGCAAACTACAATAATTATTGAATTCACTTTATATGTTGAAATATATCTGACCCTCCTAACCCTCTAACACAGAGTCTTATATATTATTTTTATATATAAAAAGAAGTCATGAGTTGCTTATGTAATGAGAGCCAAAAAGGTGAAAACAATTGAACATGAGATTTTGTACCGTTCCATTCAACTTTTATGTGGTCTCAGGCATCACTTGATCTAATATTCGAGGAAAGACTTGAACGTAATAGCAAGGCACACTCCCCTTGCACAACAACAAGTTAAATGCTTTATTCTTATATGCAGCTTAAGCAAAACACTGAAAATATTTTTGTTTCATTATGTATTCTTTGTGAGATGCATAGAAAGTAGAAACATGTTGAAACCATATTTGTAGATACAATGCAAATATTACAAACCAAGTCATTTTATAGATGATTTAAGAATACAAGTGCAATGATTTAATTTTAGTCAATTTTTATTTCATCATCTAATTGCTGACATAATTTTAAGAATCGGATTATTCTGTGCTCATCTTGTTTTACATTTTTGGATATTGTGTGACTATATGTTCATATCACAGGTTTGTTGTGGAGGCCTGGGGGCTGAAAAATTGCACTGAGAAAGATGAACGGTTTAGTCATATTAGTCATATTGTTAGTGCGGTTATGGTACTGCGTACATTGATAGTTGAGAAGTTATTAGAAGGGCATAGAATGATACAACTGGATCTTATGGCTTGGACTTAATAAGTAGCAAGAATGGATTCGAGGATAGATCATGTGAGAAATCTAAATGAGGTATATTATCATTTCTTATATTTAATGTTATAGATTTTGTTGCATCTACATATTGACCAGAGACAAGACTAATAGTAAAATATGTAGTTCCTCAATTCTCTTTGAGAAACTTTAACAAAACTTTGTCAAATTCATAATATGAGCCATAACCTTGTACCTACTTCCTTTTGCTAAGACACACAATCAGTCATAAACGAGACAAGTTATAAATATTTTCTCTCTATTTACCTCTTACTAACCATTTCGAAAAACAATGAAATATTTAAATATTCTACTATAAACATACGGGTGTTTTTTGTAGTTGCAAGTGATAGGTGTCTTACTGGTATGGAGTGATTCTTAAGGATGTTGGTTACTTGGTACAACTTGGAAGTGGGGTTGCTGCTGCTTCTATGGAGAACAACATGCCAAAATTCATCCTCTAATACCCCATTAGTGATTGCAGCAACTATTACTATTTCTAAATCATTTTATGCTAAATCTATGTAAAAAACATGCTTCATGTGCGGTGGTTAACAGTAGACTTACTATATCTTAAACACTGCTTCTTGGATTGATTTGCATGTTTCTTTGTTGACTTATTTTATGTAAATTTTATTAAATTTAAATGAGTATTAAAGTGTTGTTAGGACTTGGTTTTAGTGGAACAAGTCTTGAATTTTGGTCAACTAATTCTATTAAAAACATGAATGTTAGTTGTCTTGATGGATTATCTAGGTACAAGAAGATAAATCCAATTAAAAGTTATTTTGCTCGCTTAAATACTAATAATAACTCTTGACTTACAAAGTGAGAAATATTATAGTTCTATTAGCAAACAAAAATAAAATTTTGGTAGAATAGAAAGCCAATAAGCCATAGTGGGAACATAATAATTATAATTTAATTGACAATTTATTTCAACTAAAAAAGATAAATGTTCTTTAAACTTAAAAGATAAATATTTAATAATTTTAATAAAGATAAATTAAATAGTGTTAAGGGTGGCTTTATTAATTTACATATTTAGAATTTGGATCAAATCAATTTTTCTAAAAAACTATTGAATTTGGATTTTTATACAAAATTTTGAGGGCCAAGAATGGCGCAAATTACACCACTTCCGAATTAGATATATGTAAAAAACTTAATTTTATTACTTTTCATTTCTTCAAAAAATAATGTACATTTGTTAAATTTTCTTTTAATATATTAAAGATGTCTAGAATTGTTTCCCATTTAGAATTTATCCCAAAATATTTTAGTGTACAAAATTGGATGAAAAATAAAACTATCAAATTTTTTTTTATATTTTTAAAATTCCAAATTTGTGTAAATCCAAGTTTTTTCTCTTTAGGAGAGAAGCAAAGTTTTATAATAAAATAGATGTTCAAGCAGCTTCGGGCCTTTTTAAATATGACTTTCTTAAGATCGAATCAGACGAGTTTTTCAAATTTTTTATGGTTTATATTTGACACTAAATATAATGTATTTTTATATATCATTTATCAATATTAAGTACCTTATTTACATATATTCATTCAATAATAATTAGTCGATTTAGCTGTTATATAATTGGACTTTAAATTGGATACCGGATAATTGTTCATATTTTTATCGAATTGTTTAAATTTATATTTTTTGTAAAATAATAGGTGTTGTTGGGAGGCGATAAAGATAAAATATTTTTTTTCATATTCAGTATATAAATTATTTTCTTATTCATTTATTAATGTTGTGTATTTTTTTAGAAAAGACATATCAGTATTCATTAATCTTGACATTTACATATTTTATATAAGTTACTTTATAATTCAAGATTAACCATATTTACATATTTTATCTTGACATAAATATGTTTATGATGATTATTTAAGTTTTATTTTTTACAATATTGTATTTTCCTTGTAAATTTGAGTAAGTAGATTTGAGAATAATGTGTTTGTTTTTATCATAACAATTTATGAGTTCATGTTCTTTATTTTATCCTTAAAATGACGTCTCAATAATGTGTTTATCATATTTTATTAGCAAGAAAATCATAAACAAAAATTTACACTATTGATATCATTTCAATTTAAATAAATATTGACTTTACTATGAATAATTCATATAAATTTCCAAAAGTTGATTGTTCAACAGTGTTAGTTTAACAAGATAATATCATTCCATAAAATAAAATATACATGTTTAAATTATTTAATCTCCATTAGTTTATTTTGTAACTTTTACTAAAATTAAGAAAAGCCCTTTATAATAGAACATTATGCAATTTTTTGTGAGCATAGTTTGTACTCTTGTAATGTATCATCCCAATTGTTCTTCTGGTCAAAACTTGCTTCAATTCTTCTTCTTGCTGATCAAGACTTGCTTCTTCTTAGCGTTTGGCTTTCTGAATGAGCAGCAAAGTGTCTGACTTCTCACAATTATAGCACTTGATCTTTGACTTGTAATTTTCCCATACCTTGACTCTTGCCATAATTCTTTCTTTAATTCCTCTTATCAAAATAAAGTTGGAGGAAGTAGAGCCTTTTTTTCAAAAACATTTTTTTTGAAGTCTATATAGCCCATATTTCTAAACTTTTTAAGTAAAAGCATCAATTTGTAGGATATCTTCATCATTACCATGATCAATTTTGTAATAACCATGATTTTTGTAATTATATATATATATACATTTTTCGCATTTTTAATTATTTGGTTATATAAGAAAAATAATATTTTATTATATAGATTTGTTATTACATCTAAAGACGCATATTTTTATATTAAAAATAAACATTTCTAGTTATCTAAAATATTTAAGTAAGGTTAAACAATTGTTTTTAATTTATATGTGCATAATTTTAATTTAATATATATTATTCTATTAGTTAATAGAATTTAATAATAGGTGTAGTTATGTTGTGTATATTTATTAGTACGTGTTATGTGTATTTGAAAAACTCAGTCAACCAACTTGTGTATAAATAGGCTATTAGCATATCATTTTACATCTGTATAACATCTTCTCTTTTCAGGTATGTTGTATTTCCTATATTTTTATTCATGTATTTTACATGTTTATTGCATACTTATATATATATATAATTAAATTACATTTTTGAACTTATGTATCACTATTCTAATTCACTTGTTATTAGTTTTTTTTATTATTTAGTTCCATGGTTATTTGTATAACATTATAGTTTACTTAATTTAATCATTTACTTTGAGTTGATTATTAAATGTTTTAGTTAATAATAACCATTTTTTTTGTAAATATTTAATGCATGAATTTATGTTTATAATTATGTGTTTTGTGCATGCATAATAATTCATATGTTATATGTTAAATATATGTTTGATTTAGATATGCATTTAGATTAGTGCACCAATTAAATATATGCTCATTTATTAAATTGATTATACTTATTTTGTATAATGATATTTTCACAGTAAGGTTATGAAAATTTTTATACACCAATATTTATATTCTGTCCACTTTCCATAATCATAAGCATATGTTACCTATTTTATTTTATCTTTGTTACTTTATTTTAAGGATTATATAGATAGTAAATATTAAATGTACATCTATTTTATTCTGAATTTAAATAGTTTACATATAATTGATTTATTATTATTATATATGAATGTATTTTAAGTGTTGAGTTTTTTTTATTGTGTCGGTACACTATTTTGAACTATTATATGAGAATGGTCGTATTTATATGTCAATATGAATTTATTTTGTTACTTGTAATGAAATTAATTGTTATTATGGGTTAAGCTTATAAAGTTAAGTGTGGTTAGCTTAGTGGATGTACTTGTTAATTTGTGATTATTATATTAAGTGTATGTGTGTATGTCTAGGTTCATTTTGGCAACATATTTGGGCAGGATATTGTTATTAACGTAAGTTAACTCTTCACACTTTATTTAATTTAAAATCTTTTAAATATTTTTGCACTTCTTTTGTTTTAAAATTTATGGATCAAGTACCCTGTTTTACAAATAAGAATTCCAGTGAGCTCTAAACGAGCAATTACTTAGTAATTGCGTATAGTTGCGGAACTAGAGAGCACACTATCTCATTAAGGGGCCCATTATTCACAGAAATTATGAACTTTTGATAGTGTGTCACCAGTATTTGTGGCCTTAGCGAGGTGTGGAATTTTATATCTTATGTGATATGGATTTTGGAAAATGATTTTTATTTTATAAAATTATGATACTTGATCCACTAGTGTAGAACTGTTTTCTTGCTGGGCTCTTGGCTCATTACTCACAAATTTTCAGGTGCCTTAGCTTTTGCAACATCTTAAAGGTGGATGCTTTGGAACAATATTTTAGTGATTATGTTTGTATTGGAGCTGCGTCTCCCAAGATTTGCTTTATTTTCAGCTTAGATGATTTTATTTCTGTCTGCAGATTTTAGAAATTTATGAAAAACTAGAAACTTATGCTTTATTATGGATTTTAGTTGGAGTTTTAGCCTGATATTTAAGTATAACTAGTTTATGTGAAAAGTTGGGGTATTACAGTTGTATTCAGAGCCTAGGTTAGACTTATGGAGACTGCCTTTTAGCGTAAACCAGTTTTAGAGTTTAGGTATTTCCTGTTTCAAAAAAAAACTACTTTTATTTTTTTTTGGTAAATATTTTCTGACTTTGGTATTTTTTTAAGGAGGGTAGAAGTAATAACCATGATTTTTGTAATTATATATATATACATTTTTGCATTTTTAATTATTTGGTTATATTAAGGAAAATAATATTTTATATTATAGATTTGTTATTAAAATCTAAGAAGCGTATTTTATATTAAAATAAAATTTCTAGTTATCTAAAATATTAAGTAAGGTTAAAAAAATTGTTTTAATTTATATGGGCATAATTTTAATTTAATATATATTTATTTTATCACTAGAATTTAATAATAGGTGTAGTTATGTATTTGAAAACTCAGTCAAACACTAAATAGATAATGTTTGTTTAAATTTGTGATCACGTACCCACTAACCCATTCAATCGGAGTATTGGTTGAACCAACTTGTGTATAAATAGGCTATTAGCATATCATTTTGTCTCTATATACCATCTTCTCTTTTAGGTACGTTCTATTTCTTATATTTTTACTTATGTATTTTACATGTTTATTGCATACTTCTATATATATATATATAATTAAATTACATTTTTGTGAAATGACTATTCTAATTCACTTGTTATTAGTTTATTTTATTATTTAGTTCCATGGTTATGTGTATAACACTATAGTTACTTAATTTAATCATTTAGTTTGATGTTGATTATTAAATATTTTAGTTAATAATCACCATTTTTTTGTAAATATTTAATGCATGAATTTATGTTTATAATTACGTGTTTTGTGCATGCATAATAATTCATATGTTATATGTTAAATATATGTTTGATTTAGATATGCATTTAGATTCCTGCACCAATTAAATACATGCCCATTTATTAAATTGATTATACTTATTTTGTATAATGATATTTTCACACTAAGGTTATGAAAATTTATACAACAATATTTATATTTTGGCCACTTGTATAATCATAAGCATATGTTACCTATTTTATTTATCTTTGTTATTTATTTTAAGGATTATATAGATAGTAAATATTAAATGTACATCTATTTTATTTTTTAATTTATATAGTTTACATATACTTGATTTATTATTATTATATAATGTATTTAAGTGTTGAGTTTTTTTTATTTGTGGGTACACTATTTTGAACTATTATATGAGAATGGTCGTATTTATATGTCAATATGAATTTATTTTGTTACTTGTACTGACATTTAATTGTTATTATGGGTTAAGCTTTATAAAGTTAAAGTGTGGTTAGCTTAGTGGCATGTACATGTTAACATCATGATTATTATATTAAGTGTATTTGTGTATGTCTAGGTTCATTTTGTCAACATAATTTGGGAGATATTGCTATTAAGGTAAGTTAACTCTTCACACTTTATTTATTTTACAATCTTTTAAATATTTTTGCACTGCTTTTATTTTAAAATTTATGGATCAAGTACCCTGTTTTACAAATAAGAATTTCCCAGTGAGCTCTGACTATGAACCAGTCAGTAATTGCATTATAGTTCCGGAACTAGCTTTTATACCTTAGTAGGCAGTGCTACTTATGATGCCTCTTTTGATACTGTGTCACAGGTATTTGTGGCGGTTAGGCAGGTGTGGAATTTTATATCTTATGTCACATGTATTTTCAAAAATTATTTTTGTTTTATAATAGAACTGTTTTCTTGCTGGGCCCTGCCTCATTACTCACAAATTTTCAGGTGCTTAGCTTTTTGCGACATCTTAAAGGTGGATGTTTTGGAACAATATTTTAGTGATTATGTTTGTATTGGAGCTGCGTCCCCCAAGATTTGCTTTATTTTCAGCTTAGATGATTTTATTTCTGTGTGGGATTTTAGAAATTTATGAAAAACTAGAAACTTATTCTTATTATGGATTTAATTTGGAGTTTTAGCTGAATATTTAAGTATAACTATTTTCTCAAAAGTTGGGGTATTACAGTTGGTATTCAGAGCCTAGTTAGCTTCCTGTAGACTGCCCTTTTAGGTTTAACCTGTGAGTTTATGAGTTTGGTTATTTGTGTTTCAAAAAAAACTACTTTTATTTTTTTTTGGTTAAATATTTTTTGACTTTCTCGATGCAGAAATATTTTTGGTATCATTAAATGTTTTTGGTATGTTTAAATTTGGGGACCTAATTTTTTTTAAGGAGGGTAGAATGTAATAACCATGATTTTTGTAATTAATATATATACATTTTTCGCATTTTTAATTATTTGGTTATATAAGAAAAATAATATTTTATTATATAGATTTGTATATTAAATCTAAAGACGCGTATTTTTTATATTAAAATAAATATTTCTAGTTATCTAAAATATTTAAGTAAGGTTAAAAAAATTGTTTTAATTTATATGTGCATAATTTTAATTTAATATATATTTATTTTACCACTAGAATTTAATAATAGGTGTAGTTATGTTGTGAATATTTATTAGTACGTGTTATGTGTATTTGAAAAACTCAGTCAAACACTAAATCTTAACAAATAGATAATGTTTGTTTTAAATTTGTGATGACGTATCCACAAACCCATTGAATGAGAGTATTGGTTGAACCAACTTGTGTATAAATAGGCTATTAGCATATCATTTTGTCTCTATATAACATCTTCTCTTTTCTTCTCTTTTCAGGTACGTTGTATTTCCTATATTTTTACTTATGTATTTTACATGTTTATTACATACTTCTATATATATATATAATTAAATTATATTTTTGTGAACTTATGTATGACTATTCTAATTTACTTGTTATTAGTTTATTTTATTATTTAGTTCCATGGTTATGTGTATAACACTATAGTTTACTTAATTTAATCATGTTGATTATTAAATGTTTTAGTTAATAATCACCATTTTTTTTTAAATATTTAATGCATGAATTTATGTTTATAATTACCTGTTTTGTACTTGCATAATAATTCATATGTTATATGTTAAATATATTTTTGATTTAGATATGCATTTAGATTCGTGCACCAATTAAATATATGTTAATTTATTAAATTGATTATACTTATTTTGTATAATGATATTTTCACACGTAAGGTTATGAAAATTTTATACACCAATATTTATATTTTGTCCACTTGCATAATCATAAGCATATGTTACCTATTTTATTTATCTTTGTTATTTTATTTTAAGGATTATATAGATAGTAAATATTAAATGTACATCTATTTTATTCTTAATTTAAATAGTTTACATATACTTGATTTATTATTATTATATATAATGTATTTAAGTGTTGAGTTTTTTTTATTGTGGGTACACTATTTTTAACTATTATATGAGAATTGTCGTATTTATATGTCAATATGAATTTATTTTGTTACTTGTAGTGACATTTAATTGTTATTATGGGTTAAGGTTTATAAAGTTAAAGTGTGGTTAGCTTAGTGACATGTACATGTTAACATTCTGATTATTATATTAAGGTAAGTTAACTCTTTACACTTATTTATTTTAAAATCTTTTAAATATTTTTGTACTGCTTTTGTTTTAAAATTTATGGATCAAGTACCCTGTTTTACAAATAAGAATTCCCAGTGAGCTCTGACTATGAACCTGTTAGTAATTGCACACATTTTTGACAGAAATTATGAACTTTTGATAGTGTGTCACCAGGTATTTGTGGCCTTAGCTAGCTGTGGAATTTCATATCTTATGTCACATGGATTTTGGAAAATTATTTTTGTTTTATAAAATTATGATACTTGATCCACTAGTGTAGAAATATTTTCTTGCTGGGCTCTTAGCTCATTACTCACAAATTTTTAGGTGCATAGCTTTTGCGACATCTTAAAGGTGGATGCTTTGTAACAAAATTTTAGTGATTATGTTTATATTGGAGCTGCTTCTCCCAAGATTTGCTTTTTTTTTCAGCTTAGATGATTTTATTTCTGTCTGGGATTTTAGAAATTTATGAAAAACTAGAAACTTATTCTTATTATGGATTTTAATTTGGAGTTTTAGGTGAATATTTAAGTATAACTATTTTCTGAAAAGTTGGGGTTTTACAAATTTTACTTCCTGAATAATTTTTAAAAGCCATCATGAGTATTTGAGACTCAGGGTCAGCCTATAAAGTGTCAGCCTATAAAATCATGGCCTTTCATTTTGAAATGGCTATTTCTTGTAAATTTCTCTCTTGTTTTTCCTCTACCGTGAGAGAAACATGTCTTGTCGCATTTCATCTTACTTTTCTACTCCATCTCCTGGTCATTAGTTTTCAGAATTCCATATAATTACCAAGATTATAGTGTTACGTGCAGACATATAGTCATCTCGACTTTACAGAAATGATATTCATTAATTTTCAAGATTGGAAATTTGAGGGTTTCATATCTGTTCATATTGTTTTTGATTTGGTTTATGGCTAATGGTGACGGCACATTTTGTTGAGTTTCATTATCTGGATCTTAAACTGATTTTATATAAACACCAAGCTTTGATATCAATTTTTAGGCCTTTAATTACCTATAGAGGGGGTCAATATAATTATAACAATCAAATCCAATTATGTACTCAATAATGAAGAATAGTTTTTATATTATTGAATAAAAACTTATTACAAAATTCTCTAGCTCAAGATGAGCAAATATCTTGAGAGCTTGTAGGTTATGTGTATGATAAAATAAATGCACCAGTTTTAACCTACTAGTGTTAACCTAATTTCTGCTTATATACTGCACACTTACACAATCAATATAAAGATAAAATCAATAAGGAATCCTAATACATATGCTATGATATCAAAAAATACTAATATGAACAATGTTGATGGGAAGTATTCATCAATAAATACTGATGAGGTCATTTTGTTAAACTCTCATATGAAATACTAATGGAAAAAATGTGATAGTTATATACTAATATCATCAACTTTTGACACCAATTTTTTTTGAAGGTTTATAAGCCATTTTTTAATTTTCAGGAAATCACAATTCAATTCCCACCGACATGGGTAGGTTCCGCCTTTGGACAAAAATTGAGGTATGTTCTGGGATTTGACAAACTTTGAACTTAAATTTTGATCTCCTTTTTTAATAGTTTTTCTCGGAATTTGGTGATCTTATAAGTTTTCTATATTTTCTTAAAATATTTGCAAGGAAAGAAATGTTTATTCAAATAACTAATTTTGATTAAAATTACTCAAAGAACTATAAAAATGGGGAGTACAAAATATAAGTAATGTAAATGATAATAGTCATTTCATACCAAAGTCAATATAAATGATGAATTACTTAAATCTTAGGCCAAACTTAGTAGGATATACTTCATCCCATAATACATGTTTTTTGAACTTTGTTCATGTAAAATTAATAATTTTACATATCTTTTTAAAATAATTATTTTTTTGAATTAAAGTTAATATTAATAATTTTATTCAAAAAGGAAATTCTAGAAATAATTTTTGTACGTATCTTTTTTATTCATCTTAAAAAAATAACTCAATTATATTTTGGTACATATTTGACAAAATAATGTTCTTTTTGCATTTCATACCCACCTTGTGAAAAGACCCAAAATTTGTTGGAAACTTGTCTATTGAAAATTTGAGTTACAAAACAAGTTTATAAATATAAGCATTGTTTTAAATAATAAATTTTCATTAGAATTGAAAATATTAAAAATCTTCATTATCATTATGTTAAAGTACATATGGTCAAGTCAAACAACTTTTATACTTAGACACTATCAGTGCATTTCTCATTCAATTTCTTCCCAATTTATATTTTTTCCAATCAACCAGTGAATGAATATGGTATATGTAGTATTACCCACAATATATTGTCATTTTACATGTTTAAATCAAATTGACTAAGAATAAAATAAAAATCTACAATCATATTATGGTTCATTTTAATTCCTATGTTTAAATAAACATAGTAATTAGTAAATATTTTTAAAAATTGTATTGTCAAAAATTTGGTATGCTATCTTATACCTCTAGAAATTTAATTTGATTAAATGTTGTCATGGTAATATTAATTTTTACATGACCAATAATATCTGAATTATTGTGACAGTTTTTAAGACTTGAATGTATGAGAGTAGTACTTCTATTATTCTTAGTTAGGGTTGTAGTAGTACAAATATTATTCTTAGTTGAGGTGAGTAGGAATTAATATATAATTTCACTAAATAAAATTTAAAATTTTCGAGAAAATATCATTTTTAGTTAAGTTTTTTATACAATGCTTACCACTTAATTTATAGAATCTCATTTTATTTACAATAAAAAATAAATTAGAGTAATGCTTGTTTACTTATGGTTGTAAATCAACACCCAATTAGTTTGTATAATACATGGAGCAGACTTCGTTAAATTATATTTTTATAAAAAGAAAAAATTGAATTTGTAATAAGAAATTGATAGTAAGATAAAAAACAATTTAAACTAAATTGGGCCCATTGAAACCCATGATATACAATTGGGCCTGCAAAATATAGGATATTAAAAAGGTAGGTAAAACCCTAATATCATATTAAAAAGGTAGGTAAAACCTTAATATCAGCACAAGCCGCCTCCTTACAAACAAAATGAATTTGTACATGGCTATGAAATAGGCCATGAAATAGTGTTTTGGAGTTATTTGTTTTTTCTATGAAAAAAGTGTTTTGGTGCTCTAAGGTTAAACACATCTCCAAATGAATTGGTGGAGGACTAACCAAATGAATTGGTGGAGGACTAAGTGGATAAGGTTTACGAGTTATCATGAATTGATGTTGTTTAACAAAGTTAAGGTAATAATTTATATTTCCGCGTTTCTTCATTTTCTTTTCATATGTGTTATTTGCATAAACTTTTGGTAGAAATCAAACACTAAAATAAGTATCCCATTTTCATTGTATATATGTATGTAGATTTAAATGGAATGTCACTTGTATTTGTTTTTACATGACCTCTATGTCAAGAATTATCCTTTCAAGATTATATGTCACGGTTAGAAAAAAAGTCAGTTACATTTGTATTAATTTTTTTTTGTTCTTCATAAATAATCATATACATGATATATGAAAAAAAGAAAATTTATAGAAAAGAAGCCCACATATTATTTATATTTTATGTTCATATTTGTTGAATTATACTATTAAATTTATTTTATGTTTATGTATGACCTTACTTTAGAGATATTTTCACAGGAATTATATTTTTCTTACTACTTTCAACAATTTCCGAAAACAATGAAGAAAATGCTCCAAGTACCTTCCCTTTCTCTTCATCAATATACAGTGTAAGATTTCTTGTTATTCTTTAACTTTTACCATGCGAATATATATTATTAATATAAATGCAGATAGTACAAGTGGATCTATGTGGGGTGTTTTTTTTTTTCCTAATGTATATATGACAAACAACTCTAAATTACTCTTTGTTGACCTAATAAAACACGAAGTTTACTTATATTCGGAGTTTCCCATCTCACGAAGCCCATCACTTTTTAACTTCATTTCACAACACACATGGTTGAAAATGAGATTTCTTACTTGATAGAGATGTAGGCTTTGTTTGGGAAATTTTTTAGTGTTGGAAGAACTTATATTTTCAATACATGAATAGGTAGGGTCACCATTTTCAGCCTCACTAGAACCCGTGGCTTAGTAGCTTCTATAGATCCGTAACTATTTGAAAAGTATAGAGTTATGGTTTTTCTTTAATCCAGTAGTAATATTATTGGCGGTGTCACTGGTGATGTTAATTTTACTAGTACAATTGGTGGCACTAGTAGTCGTAATCTTAGGAGTGGAATTAGTGGTGGGATTGTTGGTGGTGAAGTTCGTGCTAACATAAAAAGTATCATTGGTGGTAACTTTAATAATGGCATAAGTGGTAGTAGCATTAGTGGTATAATGGGTAGTTTAAAAGTGGGATTGGTGGCAGCATGACTAGCATCTTTAGTGGTTACACTGGTGGTACCAGAAAACGATAATATTAGTAGTGGATTTGCTGGCATTGATGGTGCCATTGGTCCGGGTGCTCTTATTAGTGCAATTGGTGGCATTGAAAGCGGTAATCTTTGCAGGAGAATTGGTGGTGGTATTATTGGTGTTGGTGTTGAAGTTTCGTGCTAACTTAAGCAGTTCCATTTATGGCCAGTTTAATTATGGTAGTACAGGTGGTAGCATTGATGTTATATTGGTTAGTCTTAGTTGTGGCAATTTATGGTAGCATTGTTGGTAGCTTTAGTGGTAGTACTGGTTGTATATTAGGTACTATTAGTAGTTAATTTAGCTTCAGAGATGGTGGTTGTGACGCCCTCAAACCCGAGTCAGAAGTTATTACGTCATACTAAATCCCAACTAGTTTAACTTACAACTGAAAATGAAAATCATTCTTACAAACTTGCATAACTCAACTAGCTCGTTCCAACTCAACCCGAAATCCTAGATCACATGCTAGACTGGAGATTCTCGTTACCAATAATTTTCCATTTTAACTGTAGAATTGATTTAAACAGATTCACAAGGGTGAGCTAACTAGCTCAGCAAGTTATAATAACAATAACTGGGTGTTAACAATGATCAATTGAAATGATTCATAGGAATCAAGTTTCCTTGTTAAGCAATTATTAGAATTGGATATTCATTTTTAAGTTTAAACCCAAGGTTTAGGCTGCTGATCAGTGACACACTAACTCGATTAAGGCACACAACTCTATTCTCTATACTGGATCAAGGCACACATTGGCCTAATATGACCACCAATCAGGTCTGACCCACGGATATCTGTTCATATTTAGAAACCTATCCATTCTATAACATTCACATGATAAATATTTATTTCAGAGCATAAAGTAATACATAAAATATCACCATAGTATATCAGGGTATGTATGAGGAATAACTTCCAGCCTATAGGAGAATCAGGTATTAGATGAATATGGTTATACAAGGTTTAGTTCACTATACCATAGAATTGCTTTCGCCAACTAGATTTTTAAAACTATCCAAAAAACGTTGTTGTTGAAAGGTGATTTCATGTCTATTGCAAGGGATTTTAAGAACATTGCAGCTGAATCAACAAAATTTCGAGGGTCGTTACAAATACATGTTATTGTAATACATTATATAATCGTTACAGTAGATCAGAGATTATGGGCCCAAAAGTTAGGCGGTCTTGTTCAAAACTTGTGAGCGGGCTTGCTGAAATTCTTTTCCCGACTGTCAATTAAATAATATAAAAAAACACAGACTGTCAAACAATCTCCACTGCGGCGAAAGATTAAATCTTTGCTGAAATATTTCTCTTAAACACTGAATATTAAATCTTTGTAAAGACTAAAGCTCCAAAAGATTAAATCTCGGAAAAGATTAAACCTTGAACGAAATGATATTTTTTCCCCAAATTCATCTTTCCTAAAGCTCTTTGAATTCACTTAAATTTAATTTAGGAAGAAGATTAAATTTGGTCGATTATTGTTTAATTATTGTTTTAATTTACCTCCTTGCTTTTCTGTTTCTATGTTATTTGTGTTGGGATCTTTTTGGATGTTACACTATGTGTTTAATTAGGGTTTATTTATTAATCATGTTTATGTGTCAATCGTGTCCTTATTCTCAGTTCTGAGTTGTATTGGGATTTGTTTGGAATGACAGTGGTATGAAATTTTAAGGTATCACTTGTCGTTATGTAAAAGTAGAATTGTGTATTTTGGACTTTTTGTTGCTCCATGTTCTGATAGTTTGTTAATCTTTATAGAATGAAGTACTACAAAGAAGAAATTCAATACTTTCAGATGTTTTAATATATATTGACCTCGTTAAATAAAAAACTTGTGTCCAAGTCGCCTAGGTCATATAAAGGTGTTTGTATAATTGTTTATTCAGAATCAATTAAGCAAGTGTTATTATAATTCACATCTTATAGTTTTTTTTACTGGTTTCATTTTAGAAAAAGATAAAAGAAAATTGTGATAAGATGACCCGAGCTACGGGAAGTGGAATAAATGTGTTGAAAGAAGAGATACCACAAGTGTCGATAACAAGAATAGTTCAAGGACGGAGAGGCGATATGTTATTAATACAAATAACGAAGAAAATGGCATCTATAGTATTGGTGGAGGACATTGCTTTGCAACTATGACCTTGCTACCTACTACAGGGAAATGTATCAACTTAGAAAAAGTGGAAAGGGTGCCATCTTTTATAACATGGATTCCCTTGGATAGGTAAAACATTTTGTGCTGTTTTTTGACAACTCCTTATCATTTGGTGATAAGGAATTAAATTAAATTTCAATATGAGATTCTCAGATTGTTATTTACAAATCCCTCTACCTGACTTTCTCTTTGCAGGGTGGTTTCTCCACAAACTTAGATCAAATTGACTCATCAAAAAAGCATCTTTTGCTCAAGGTAAAATATCAGAGTCTGGAGGAACATCTCGATTTGGTCGCTTTGGCTTTGGCTCATAGTTATAAACAAAAATACCGAAACCACAACAAGACAAATAGGTATATTGTATTATGGGACAAGCATATCTGATATTCCTTGTTATGGCCTCCACATCTATATGTCTTCCACAATGATTTAGTTGGATAGTACACACACATATATTTTTTCCTATGGCTTTACATGGTTTTGTTTCTGCTCGGGTAAGTTTGTTTAAATTTATGTCAAATTTTACCGTTTTGTTTGATATATGGTTATTTGATTAAGGTCGTGTCAAATTTTACCCTTTTTGCAAACTTTTTTTAATTATTATTTCACAATCACTAGGTCATAGTACTAATTAGGGAGGAGGAACTTAAGAATGTAGTCTTGTTCATGCATCAATATAAGTCACTAGATCCACATGGGTCGAACCCGGAATTTTTCAAACGTATTGAAATATTTTTAAAAGATATGTTTTCTATTTTGTCAGATTTTCTTTGATACACGACATGGGCCAAGGGAACTAAATCGTAGGCTTGTATGTCTTATTCCTAAGGTTAAACAACTGAAACATATGGAAGATCTTCGACCTATCTATTTTTATAATGTTTGATGCGCATACTGTCGAAGGTGGTGGTGAATAAGTTCAAACTATGTTTAATCTAGACAGTGTCTAACAAACAGAGCGCTTTTAATGAAGAAGTTATAAGCTCATAATACAATGATTGCATTTGAAGTCACACGGGAAAAAACGTGTGGCTGGGTTAAGAATTGATATTTTAAGGCATAACATAGGTTGGAATGGAGATTTATTGATATAACGATTAAACTTCTCTTTTACAACTTAAAAAACTTTGGTACACTTTATTTTCTCCTTTTTACCATGTACCAGATTCAAGTATCCGACACTAGAACTCAATTTGTTAATTATATGGATAAAAAGGATTTTAACATAGAATTGATTTGTTGTGAAATATGTATAAGTAAAACTAAATTGAACACAATGTGTCTCTCTAATTAATAACCACTCTTTAATTTTGATCAAATTTCTCCATTGCAAAGTACTACATTATAAACAATTAGAGCCTCCATGTATTGAGACATACATGTATACAACACTCTATAATCCACCAGAATACCAGGAAAATTGTAATGTATCTATCATCTCTACTATTTTCTTATTTATTTTAAATTTAGATTAATTTTAATTTCCATATTGTTAACCATGTTTATTAGATTTAAGGTTTAAGAAATCAAATACCATTACTCAGCTATCATATCACATATTACCATTCTCTTATAAAGGAACTTAAATAAATTGGGGATATTTTGATAAAATTTTGGAGAAAACCTTACCATTTAGCGATATCAATATATATCATTAAGCGTCAAGGTCTGCTCCAAAGAATGATGATCCATTGGTACATCAAGCATTTTCTTGGTGTTGGTGATATTGATGACAAAGTTGTTCTCAAAGAACGGAAAGTTATTAATTTTTGATTATCTTGGAAAGTGTTTTTATATATTTCTACGAGATCACATAGCGTTATTATATATTTTATGTGCAAAAATTCAGAAGCGACAATATCTGATAGTTGATATAATATATAAGTTGTATTACATAAAATGTGATCATATACTCCTGATTCTGGCAAACTACAATAATTATTGAATTCACTTTATATGTTGAAATATATCTGACCCTCTTAACCCTCCTAACATAGAGTCATATATTTATTTTTATATAAAACAAGAAGTCATGAGTTGCTTATGTAATGAGAGCCAAAAAGGTGAAACAAATTGAACACGAGATTTTATACTCGTTCCATTCAACTTTTATCAGGTCGCAGGCATCACTTGATCTAATATTTGAGGAAAGACTTGATAACGTGATAGCAAGGCACACTCCCCTTGCAACAATAACAAGTTCAATGCTTTATTCTTATATGCAGCTTAAGCAAAACACTGAAAATATTTTTTGTTTGATTATGTATTCTTTGTGAGATGCATAGAAAGTAGAAACATGTTGAAACCATTATTTGTAGATACAATGTAAATATTACAAACCAGTTCAGTTTATAGATGATTTAAGAATTACAAGTGCAATGATTTTAATTGTAGTCGATTTTTATTTCATCATCTAATTGCTTACAGAATTTTAAGAATCGGAATATTCTGTGCTCATCTCTGTTTTACATTTTTGGATATTGTGTGACTATATGTTCATATCACAGTTTGTTGTGGAGGCCTGGGGGCTGAAAACTGCAGTGAGAAAGATGAACAGTTTAGTCATATTAGTCATATTGTTAGTGCGGTTATATTACCTGCGTACATTGATAGTTGAGAAGTTATTAAAAGGGCATAGAATGATACAACTGGATCTTATGGCTTGACTTAATAAAGTAGCATGAAAGGATTCGAGGATCGATCATGTGAGAAATTTAAATAAGGTATATTGTCATTTCTTATATTCAATGTTATAGATTTTGTTGCATCTACATATTGACCAGAGACAAGATTTATAGTAAAATATGTTAGTTCCTCAATTCTATTTGAGAAGCTTTAACAAAACTATGTCAAATTCATAATATGAGCCATAACCTTGTATCCTACTTCCTTTTGCTAAGACCACACAATCACTCATAAACGAGACAAGTTATAAATATTTTCTCTCTATTTACCTCTTACTAACCATTTCGAAAAACAATGAAATATTTATAAATATTCTACTATAAACTTACCGTTGTTTTTT